>NC_090656.1:6043156-6120656 GCF_040937935.1 Hyperolius riggenbachi
TCAGTGATCAGGAAAAAGAGTGCAATTATCAGGATACTTCAGCAGTGGTGACTGACGCCTGGAAAGAGGAGGAGCCAAGTCATGTATGTCCAATTAAAGTGAAAACTCCAATCAAATTTTAATGAATACCCAAACTGAAATGTGACATAATGAGATAGACATGTGTATGTACAGTGCCTAGCACACAAATAACTGTGCTGTGTTCCTTTTTTTCTTTCTCTGTCTGAAAGAGTTAAATATCAGGTATGTAAGTGGCTGACTCAGTCCTGACTCAGACAGGAAGTGACTCCAGTGTGACCCTCACTGATAAGAAATTCCAACTATAAAACACTTTCCTAGCAGAAAATGGCTTCTGAGAGCAAGAAAGAGATAAAAAAGGGGAATTTCTTATCAGTGAGGTTCACTCTATAGTCACTTCCTGTCTGAGTCAGGACTGAGTCAGCCACTTACATACCTGATATTTAACTCTTTCAGGCAGAGAAAGAAAAAAAGGAACACAGCCTAGTTATCTGTGTGCTCGGCACTGTACATACACATGTCTATCTCATTATGTCACATTTCAGTTCGGGTATCGTTTAAGTGTCAAGGCGGCAGAACACTGCTTGATATTTCTCCAAGATTCAGTCTCTTTGATGGAATCTGCCAGAGCTGAGTTGAAGAATTTCCATCTGAAGGTGCCCAATGACAGTACAATTTATTCACCCAATGCGATCTTTCAATGCAATTTTTACGATCGAATTGTATAGAAAATTTGCCAATTACGAAGGCAATCGATAGTCAACGATTCTTTGGATGATTGCTAAATAGGATAAAAATAAATCCAAAATTTGAAGAAAGAATCGTTCAGTAAATGTGAACATTCGATAATTGCCTTTCCGATTAATTACGATCATTCAAATCGCATCGTAAGATTGCATTTAGTGAAAAATTGTACCGTTAATGGGTACCTTATGGCTGGATTCACACTGCACCGGATGAAAAACTGATCCAGTAAAAACGTATCAGTTATCTGTTTAAACAGGTCAGTTTCTTACAATGGCATCAGTTTGTCAGCCGGTTCCGTCTGTTCTGTTTTCGCATCGCCGCCATGTTCTTCAGCCGCCACCGTTTGAGTCCTAGAAGTGCTGGTATTTGACGCCCAGAGCCCCTTCAGAAGCACCAGTAGAGATCCTCCCTGGGGAAAGGACTATTGCTATCGGTCTATTGCAAACCAATGGGAGCCTGATGCTTCTGCCCCGGCTCGGATCTTTATACCGGCACTTCTTCAGTGCAGGGACCCAAATGGACGGTGGCAGCTGCGCAGAGGATTCAGATGGATGGTGGCAGGTGAGTATTTAGTGAAACGTATAAGGCTAGCAGACTATAATAATAATAATTAGAAAATTTGTATAGCGCTTTTCTCCTGTCGGACTCAAAGCGCTCAGGAGCTGCAGCCACTGGGACGCACTCATGAGTCCACCCTGCAGTGTTAGGGAGTCTTGCCTAAGGACTCCTTACTAAATAGGTACTGACCCTGGTGCCTATGTCAAAGGCGGCGCCCTTAACCAGTACACTATCCAGCCTAGTGAGAACGTACACCATCCACTCTCATAGACTAGCAGTGATTGTATCTGCTTCTTCTGGCTGAGCCAGAAATCATGTGCAGGACCCAAACTTGCATTCTGTTTGCAGACCGAATGGATCCATTCCGAATGTACTGATATGACCAGATCCTATTGCTTTGCATAGGATCCATTTGCAACCGCACCAAAAAATGGAACATTTTTATGATGTAAGGAAGTCACAACTTTTGATTCCCATAAAAGGTTCCAATAAAGCCAGCGCACTCTCATGCGGGATAGCTATACACGTTTGCGCTACATGCGGGCTCTCCCTGCAGGCATACGGCTTTCCTGGCTGAGAAGCGTATCGCTCTCCACTCTTCCACCAAGCTCCACTTGCAGTGTCTCCGATCCCCGCTACAGGTACTGGATCACGTCACCACGTCCGCACCACCCAAGTAGTTTCATTATTAAAGTGTACCTGTAAGAAAAAAAAATGCCTCTGGGGTTACTTACCTTAGGAGGGGGGAAGACTCTGGATCCTAATGAGGCTTTCCCCTTTCTCCTCGGTAGAGGGGATCCAGCGATGGGATCCACGAAGATCTGCTTGTCAGAGTACACGCATGCGCACTACCGGCTCTCAGCTTGGCCCCAGCCAGAAATAGCTGAGCCTGATCAGGTCCACTTTACTGCGCAGGGGCACACGCCCCGATCAGGCTCAGCTATTTACGCCAAAGCCTGAGTGGAGCGCCGGTAGTGCGCCTGCATGCCCTTGTTTGTCTGTGTATACTGTTTAGACACGTTGGCCTTTATTCAATTCCCTTTTTCTCCTGATAGTTTCACATCTTATCAATAAAACACCTTTTAAAGTGTAACGGAGACGCAACGCAAAGAATAAACGCTATCACCCCAGGCTCACTAGTCCCTCGTTGTCCTCCCAGGCCACCGGGATCCTCCGCTAGGCGGCTCGATACTCCATCCAGTCGGCACATGCGCAGTACAGCCTTGCCCTCCTCAGTCATGCTCCCGTTGCAGGGCTGAGATGCGCATGCGCAGTTCTCCCTCGACTGGCCAAATAACCAGGCCAAATTGCAGAGGGGGTGCTGTGGGAGGACGGCGAGGGACCGATGAGCCTGAACGGGGCTGGAGATCAGGTTTACTTTAACCACTTAAGGACCACAGGCTTAAACCCCCCTAGTGACCAGGCCATTTTTCAGGCCACTGCAGCTTTAAGGGCTTGCTGCAGGGCTGCACAACTCAGCACACAAGTGATTCCTCCCTCCCCTTTTCTACCTACCAACAGAACTCTCTGTTGGTGGGTGAGGATTGCTCCCAGGTTGTTTATTTTTTTTTTGTAAATATTTCTTGTAATTTTTTTTACTAATATTACTATTTATTTTAACCATTCTCTGCCAGCTTCAACCAATGAGAGCTAATTGCTCTAATGCGTCCCAGAGAGACAGACGTGTCACATGGCTGTACCCCGTACAGCGCTGCTGCAGATCGCATCGCTGTTCTATGTAAATAGATGGCGGTTTCGCCATCTAACGATCTCCTAGCAGCAGTCGCCGTTGGGAGGCTGATGACAGAGCGGAGCATCAGCGCGCGCGACCTCCTGCAAAACACGCCCCCAGGACTGCGCGGTCCTGGCACTGCCGCTGCGATCCCAAAGGCGTAATCCGGTCGGCAAGTAGTTAAGCCACCAGGAAGCAAGAAACACTTGCTGTATACTTGTTTGAAATAATTATAACAGAACATTTTCTCCTATTTTTTTTTGTACTTTTTCAATTGCAGGACTTTGAAACTTATTTCAGATAGAAGATGAAAAATGATCTCCTAGGAGAAAACTCCACAGAAAAAGGGAATTGAATAAGGGCCATTATTATTTGGTATCTTAAAGTGCACCTGGGCCAAAGCTCGGGTACAAAGTCACATACTTACCTAAGGACAGGGAAGCCTCTGGATCCTAATGAGGCTTCCCGCTCTGTCCTCCAATGCGGCTCGCGGACCTTCTAAAGATTACCGGCAAGGGCTCCTCTTCAGATACCAGCATGGCCGTACAATGCCTGAGCGAGTGCAGCCGCTTACTGCACAGGTATAGCTCCAGCGCTCGTGTTAGCAGGGGGGCGAGGCCTCGATCAGCTGGAGGGTCCCGGGCAGCGGCGGAGGACAGCGAGGGAAGCCCCATTAGGATCCAGAGGCTTCCTTCTCCTTAGGTAAGTAAGTGCTTCTCTTTTAAAGGACAGCTATAGTGAGGGGGATATGAAGGCTGCCATATTTAATTACTTTTAAAGAGAGTCTGAAGCGAGAATAAATCTCGCTTCAGAGCTCATAGTTAGCAGGGGCATGTGTGCCCCTGCTAAACCGCCGCAATAGCGCCGCTAAACGGGGGTCCCTTGACCCCCAAACCCCCCACTGCGACACTTGGTCGCAGACTTGGTCGCTCCTGGAGGCAGGGCTAACAGTTGCAGCCCTGCCTCCAGTCGCGTCTATCAGCGGCGCATCGCCGCCTCTCCCCCGCCCCTCTCAGTGAAGGAAGGCTGAGAGGGGCGGGGGAGAGGCGGAGGTACGCGTCTGACAGACGCGCGTGGGGCAGGGCTGCGGCGGTTAGCCCTGCCCCAATGCGGAAGTGCTCCCCCGCTTTACGGAGGGGATTTGGGGGTGAAGGGACCCCCGTTAAGCCGCGGGATAGCGGCGGTATAGCAGGGGCACACATGCCCCTGCTTTCTATGAGGTCTGAAGCGAGATTTATTCTCGCTTCAGACTCTCTTTAAGAAATACCAGTTGCCCGGCTGTCCTGCAGACCCTCTGCCTCTAATACTTTTAGCCACAGCCCCTGAACAAGCATGCAGCACATCAGGTGTTTACGGCATTACAGTCAGATCTGACAAGCTTAGCTGCATGCTTGTTTCAATTCTTATCCAGACAATGCTGCAGCCAAATACAACTGGTATTGTTTAACTGGAAATAAATATGGCATCCTCCTTATTCTTCTCACTTCAGTTGTCCTTTAAGCCCAACTTTGAAAAAAAGCAAAAAAAAAAAAAAAAGTTTATTTTTGTCTTAAAGAGAACCAGAGGTGAAGAGTTATTAACAGGAAAAGAGAAATTCTCCCAAACAGGGCCACAGAAGACAATAAAAGTTCAAAGATTTCCAACCCTCTCCCCACTCTCCAAGTCTGAAAATGTTTCCTTTCAGTTGAGCTTATAATTGGATGATGATTGGATGATGATTGTGTCATATCAATAATGATGATAATTAAAGGATACCCGAGGTGACACGTGACATGATGAGATAGACATGAGTATGTACAGTGCCCAGCACACAAATATCTATGCTGTGTTCCTTTTTTTCCTTCTCTGCCTGAAAGAGTTAAACATCAGGTATGTAAGTGGCTGACTCCGTCCTGACTCAGACAGGAAGTGACTACAGTGTGACCCTCACTGATAAGAAATTCCAACTATAAAACACTTTCCTAGCAGAAAATGGCTTCTGAGAGCAGGAAAGAGAGAAAAATGGTCAATAGTTCATAGATTTTAGCTCTGGCTTACTTCATAATGAATGTGTCATTGAACAAAAAAAATAAAACAGTAAAAACTTAAAAAGTAGATTTAAATATAAAATAAAACTGGAATATCTTAAAAAGTCATTTTTAGGAGGAGGAGGATAGATACAATTGTTTATCTCATCAGTTTATTTTCACCTCAGGTGTCCTTTATGCTGTGTGATGACACTTCATGCAGCCAATCGGCTGTGATTGCTGATATACGGAGACTTGTGATTTGCTGAACAGATTGGGGATCAGAGTCAGGGATGGAGAGCGCAACTGCTCCGTTCCCCCGCCTGTCAGCTGCAGGACGGGCACCGATACTTATGCAATGTTTACATTCGGGAGACGGTAATGGAGATGCCACAGGTAGGTGACGCCATCCTCCTCGCTGGGATAATAACACCACACATATCTGTGTGTGCCAACACGTGGCGCAGCTGGGAAGCGGCAGATGTGCCCGACGTGTTCTGCGTGCCAAGCAGATCCCCGGCTATGAAAGTGGCGCGCGGTGCCAAGTCTTCGCTTATCTGCTGCTGACACACGTTACGGCATCGCAGGCTGCACGCTTCTCACAGTCAGCTTTCCACATTGATGCGCAGCGGAGGCTGGGAAACCCCCCCTCCCCCAGCGTAACCGCGGGGAACAGCTGACGTGGGGGAATCCGTGGCGTAGGGTAGACAACGCGATATCGGGAATATTATATACTGTACTATATAATATCAGAGGTCACCGCGAAGATCCACGAGGATGTCGACACGCGATGGCGAATGGGTTTTATGTGCGTCAAGGTGGCTTCTAATATTCTGTATATTCAAATAGACAATGTATACGGACTTCCTGTCAACACTGCGTTCCAAATCATTATGCAAATTGTATTTAAAGAGAAACCGTGACCAAGAATTGAACTTCATCCCAATCAGTAGCTGACACCACCTTTCACATGAGAGATCTATTCCTTTTCACAAACGGATCATCAGGGGGCGCTGTATGGCTGATACTGTGGTGAAAGCCCTCCCACAGTGTGATGTCAGGACCATGGTGCTGACATCACACTGTGGGAGCCTTGTTGCATTGTGGGAATAAGAGCTGTTTCCAACTGCCAAAGCATCTCCTTCCAGTGATATCACCTGCCAGCAGTAAAAATGTCACCATGTGGTAAATGTCAAAATGTAAATCAGGGAAAGGAAAGATTTTACAATGGGCAAACGCTGACTAAATCAGTTATACAAAATTATTTTCACTGGAGTTCCTCTTTAAGCGTCATAAAAATTTAATATTTTGTTTTTTAATTAAACTCATGGATAGCATTGTGTCTCTGGGCTCTATTGACCACTGACATCAATCTCGGACACCTCTGATAACTAGTTTGCCAGGTGAGCCCGGTTAAGGAAAAACTACTAAAAAAAAGGGTTTTCTATATTTGTTACAACAGAGTAACCAGGCAGCTCAGGGTGACCCAAACTACTAGGAACGTATAGAGGGATAAAAGGAACCAAAATCCCTCCTACTAAAAAAGCAAAGCTTGGTGTAATTGCCTTCTTAAAACAGAAGGAAATTTGCAATAATTCAGTTATAAATGAACATTTGTGGTTACCCACAATGCACACCTACTAAATATGCAAATTATCCTTTTCCGCCCTTGTTAAGCCAGGCAAGCATCCAGCAGACCACCGTTTTCAGGCAATATGAAAAAGAATAATGATCTCTCTGCTACTGAAAAGTGTGGAATAGTTGAATACATTGGACAAGGTATGAAAACTTCAGATATTTCATAAAAACATAAGCATGATCTGTTAAATGATTTGTGGCTGACTCAGAGCACACAGAAGTTTGTGCAGATAAAGGCAAAATGAGGAAGATTTCTGCCACAGAAATACATTGGATTAAGAGAGCAGCTGCTAAAATGCCATTACAAAGCATCAAATAGGCATTTGAATCTGCTGGTGCCTTTGGAGTCCCGCAGACATCAAGGTTCAGGATCCTCCAGAGGATTGTAGTTATGCATATACCTTCTATTCAGCCACCCCTAACCTAAGCTCACAAGCAGATGTGGCTGCAGTGGGCCCAGAACTACTTGAAGACTCATTTTTGAACAGTCTTGTTTACTGATGAGTGCCGTGCAACTCTTCATGGTCCAGATGGATGGAGTGGTGGATGACTGGTGGACGGTCACCACTTCCCAACGAGGCAGCGACATCAGCAAGGAGGTGGAGGAGTAATGTTTTGGGCTGGAAACATGGGAAGCTAGCTGGCCGGCCCCTTTAGGGTCCCTGAAGGTGTGAAAATTACCTCTGAAAAGTATGTGGAGTTTCTGACTGACCACTTTCTTCCAAGGCACAAAAAGAACTGTTAGTTTTTCGTGTCACCACCCCACCCCCTCTAGCACGCCCCTCTCCACTTGTGTATCATAGCTGATTGTGCACTCTACACAGCGTAATGTGAACTTGTATTACTGGGACTACCACTCCAGTGTATAATATGGTATATTACTACCTGTATTGTGTTGTGTACCTTATTGCTTATTACCTGTATCATGCTGTCGGTCACCCCTGTTATCATTGTCTGTAAACTTATGTATTGTACAGCGCTGCGTAATATGTTGCCGCTATATAAATCCAATAACTAATAATAAAATCATCTTCAAGCAAGACAATGCACCTTCTAATGCTGCAAGGATTACCTCTGCATCATCATATCAGCATAAAAGGAGAGGAACTCATGGTGTGGCCCACATCCTCCCCTGACCTCAATCCCAATGAGAACCTTTGGAGTATCCTCCTGCAAAAGATCTATGAGGATGGGAGGCAGTTTACATCCAAATAGCAGCTCTGGGAGGCTATTCTGACATCTTTCAAATAAATTCAAGCATAAACTCTCCAAAAACTCGCAAGTTCAACGGATGCAAGAATTCTGAAGCGTCTATCAAATAAGGGGTCCTATGCAGAATACTAGAGGGAAGAGGAGCGCTCCATAGTGTATTACCAGAAAAGATGCTTTAATACGCAAGGAATTGTACTTACAAGATGTACAAGGAATATACGCATGTAAGCGGGCAGGTCATCCGCTATATCCCCTCCTGCGGACAGATCGTACGCTTCTGTGGCCAGCAGTGCGCGCTCCGATGTAACCGTTGCTCGTCTCGCTGGGGGGGGGGGGTGGAGCCTAAACCTGGCGTGCCTGTAGCGTCATTACGCGTTTCGGCGCTCTGCGCCTTCCTCAGATGACGTCACAGGCTCTGGCACGTCCTATTTGTACACAGCCGTCGCTAAGGAAAGCTATGGGTGCTGTGTGGGGTCATTTTATGTATATAGCAGCGGAATGCACAAATACAGAGTTAAGGGAGAATGGGCGGGGATGCAGCCGATTATCAGCTGGCCTTTTGCGCTCAATCTCTCCGCAGAAGTTTACATTTAACCATAAATAAATCTTATTGACAGATAGTTACATAAATATGAGATTGATACACATTAGACATTTTTAGACAATAAACATCAATACAAATATAGATAAAAATATCCCTTAAAATTACTCATTTTAAATGAAATTTAAGCAATAAAATTACTAGTGATCATTCTTTGAAGCAACACTGGCTGCGCAGGTAAACTCCTCCGCAGCCTGTAAAATTCCAATTGGATTGACCACAGAAGCCAAACCGTGGTCTTAACAACATGACATCTTTTTTACACACACTTTCAAATCTCTAGCGTATAATTGTGAAAGCAATCTTAAAACTATGGGCTGATCTATTTAGAATTTTACTGCATGCTTATTCAACAAACTGTCCACTATTTACAGAGGAATTAACATTATATCTGATGGGCGCCCCATCTCCACAGCGGTTTCTAGGCGAACGCAGGAAACCATTAAAAATGGGTTAGTGTAGGATTATAGTTTATCTCAAATAAAGACCATAACATTATAGTTAGTATTATGATTCTAACGCATGCTGCTATTCTAAATAGATGAGTACTCACCGCCCCTTTCTATACAAATGGTATAGACGACTATAGCGAACTGGGGGATCACTAAAAAGGAAAAAGGGGAAGAAAATTGTAAAGTTTAAAAATGGCTAAACCATACTAAATCATAAAAAGGTAGACACTTCCAAACCCTCATTAAGACCATTTGGAAACAATGCATTCATGCTAAAGATCCAAAATGTTTCTCTTTCACATCATTTTTTATACCTTTCACCAGCTTGTAAGCTTTTTGGAATACATTCCAAACCTAGAATCTTCAGGGAATCTACACTGCCATCATGATGATCCTTAAAGTGACGGGGAACACTGTGCTATAGAGGGGATATAGCGGATGACCTGCCCACTTACATGCGTATATTCCTTGTACATCTTGTAAGTACAATTTTATTCCTTGCGTATTAAAGAGACTCCGTAACAAAAATGTCATCCGGTTTTCTTCCATCCTACAAGTTCCAAAATCTATTCTAATGTGCTCTGGCTTACTGCAGCACGTTCTACTATCACCATCTCTGTAATAAATCAACTTATCTCTCTCCTGTCAGACTTGTCGGCTTGTGTCTGGAAGGCTGCCAAGTTCTTCAGTGTTGTGGTTCTGTGATGCATCTCCCCCCTCCAGGCCCCTCTATGCACACTGCCTGTGTATTATTTAGATTAGTGCAGCTTCTCTCTGCTCTATTATCTTTTACAAGCTGGATAAATCCTCCTCTGAGCTGGCTGGGCTTTCACATACTGAGGAATTACATACAGGCAGAGCTGTCTGCACTCTGCAGGAAGAAACAGCCTGACACTTCAGTGGAAGATAGCTGCAGGGGGAAAGAAACACACAAATGATCTCTTGAGATTAAAAAGGAAGGCTATATACAGCCTGCTTGTGTATGGATGTATTTTCTATGTGTGGACTACTGTACATTAACCTACTTCCTGTTTTGGTGGCCGTTTGTTTATAAACACACTTTTTAAAACTGTTTTTAACCACTTTTAATGCGGCGAGGAGCGGCGAAATTGTGACAGAGGGTAATAGGAGATGTCCCCTAACGCACTGGTATGTTTACTTTTGTGTGATTTTAACAATACAGATTCTCTTTAAAGCATCTTTTATGTTAATACACTATGGAGCGCTCCTCTTCCCTCTAGTATTCTGCATCACCCAAATCTAAGGAGCTGAGCCGTGTATCTACCATCTGCACTATAGAGGAGCCTGTTTCCTGTAGCTCTGACTGACAGCGCAAAAATACACAAGCATCTATAAGGGGTCCTATGCTCCTGGCTCCCGTTGCCAGGAGCATTTTGCACATGTGCAGTAGAAATTATTTCGTACTACGCTTACTACGCATGCGCAGAGCTCTCCTGTCGATGGGAGCACTATCAGGAGGTGTGCAGACCGGGACCTCGCATCCAAATGATAGAGGGTCACTGTGGGGGACCGGAGGAATGCTTTGTGACGGCACGGGCACAGGGCGGCTGCAGGGGGCTGGTAGAAGACCCAGGTAAGTTAAAGTCTTTTATTTTACTTCAGTTTAGGTTCACTTTAAAGCAAACCAGAGACGTAAACTCTTCAAAGATTTATACAAACCTGGGGCTTCCTCCAGCCCCATCTGCTCGGATCACTCCCACTCAGCCATCCTCAGTCTTCCGCTGCCAGTCTGAGCAAGCGCAGTGCACTCTCTACATATCTTTCCTTGCTCAGACTGGCCGCGGCTGGCCGAATTTACTGGACCCGGTGCAGAAGAAGAAGACTGAGGAAGAAGGCGTGGGAGCAATCTGTGTGGATGAGGTTGGAGGAATCCCCAGGTATGTATACATTTATGAAGAGTCATCATCTCTGGTGCACTTTAAGCTAGGTACACACGTTAGATAACAATCAGCCCGGGCAGCCAATCAGGGCCGTCTCAACCGAGAAGCTATAGTGTGTACAAGTGCCCACCGACACTACATAAAGACCTGGCATGAGGAATCCCAGCAAAGCTACCTTAGGTAAGCCCAGAGGTACGCTCATACTGGATCCACATACCTCTGCGTGTTGTCCACTCCTTTCCTGGTTCCCGTGACAACAACGCCTTGAAAACTTTGGCTTCTGGTTAAAGTCAGATTTGTGGAGAGGAATAGGCGGGTTTGCTGCGACATTACCGCCTTTCACCGTCCCCCACCCCATTCAGTCACCTTATAGCGTACTATAAAAAGGAAATGTAGTGAATAAAATTGCTTATTTTTTACAATATTAATTTACTGATTATTTAGTCAGTGTTTGCCATTGTAAAATCTCTCCTCACCCTGATTTATCACTGGTGGTGACATCTTTAGTTCTGCCAGGTGATCTGTACGGAATGTTCATAACTGAGAGTTCTGTGCAAAGAGGGTGATATTGCTTGCTTGGCAGCTGGAAAAGGCCGTTATTTCCCACAATGCAACGAGGTTCACAGACAGGAAACTGTTGGGGTCATGGTCCTTTCTTGTGGTGTAAAACCCTGACATAATATTCAATAAAAACATGTTTCCCTACTTTTTATATGCCATACGGCTATCATATTTGCATTTGGGCATAAGTATTATTATTCATTTAGAAGTTATACGTTCCCAAAAGTACAGTTTTTTGTTTTGAGAGCTGACTTTGCATTTTATTCATAACTGGCTTTATTCATAATGTATTGAAGGCAGAAATGCTTTGAGTTTCTGTCTGTGTCCAGGAGCTTCTGCACAGTCAGACAATGTGTCACATTCCTCACTTGATACAATTAAGTAAACACAAGATAACATTATCTACACTTGGGATGCTTCCAGATTTCTCTGCACTGAACTTTCCAGCCCTGTGTGTAACCCTTTGAATGCTGTTCTAGTAAAAAAAAATGGTGGTAGTATATAATATGCTGTAAATATTTTTTTAGAGCAAAGAAGAAATACTGGGTTATATTCCGCTTTAAGGGAAAAAAATTAGCCAAAATGGGTATTTACCTCAGTAGAGACTAGAAAGACGCCTCCACCGATGCAGCGCGGAGACCCTCGGAACTCGCTTGATAAGGGCTTTGTAAAGCGATGCGCGGGGTCGCACTACTGTCCTGTGAATAAGCGCTGAAGCACTGCGCAGGAAGCCTCACTGAGCCGATCAGGCTAGGCTTTCTCCACTGAGCCGAGTGGGTTCTGTGCTACTACCGAGGCGTCCTGCGGCTGCACCGTGTGGCCACGCCCGTTCACAGACAGAAGCGTAGCTGCAAACTTCCGAGGATCCCAGCGCTGGATCGGTGGTCAGTAGGAGGACTTGGGAAGCCTGTGGATGATCCAGAGGCTTTCCTCTACCAAGGTAAATATCTCATTTTTGGGGGGTCTGTGGATCAAGCAGGTTTGCTTTAAAGGGGTTCTGTGGAGGGTAAAAAAAAAAAAAAAAAACCTGACACTTACCTGGGGCTTCTATCAGCCCCCTGCAGCTGTCATGTCCCGCGCCATCCTCCTCCGATTCTCCGCCACCGGGCCTGGTTTAATTATTCATCTAACTAGACCGCCATCCTCCACATATGTATTAGTAGGTTATGTTATTCCTAGGATGGGAAGAGATGGGGCTTGTAGGTGATTTATTACCTTTTTTAACATTATTACTCGCAATGTGTGCAATGTGCAATCCTATTGGACCACCTCATAATTGATAGGTCCTTTGACAAATAATACAGGAACAAAGGGGCGTGTTAGTGGGAGTAACCCATACCCTCCCCTCCCAGCATCCTCTGGAGCCATCACACCACTATAAAAGGGCGAGGTGAGCAGACTGGACTCATTTGGTTGCTGGTAGTGGCCTAATCTATTTATTAAGCTACCTTGATATGTGTAATATGTAATGTTTTATAATGTATATACTTTAGCACTTTAGGCACTTAGCACTTTGGTTACCCCTGACGAAGTTTCCAATTAAGGAAACGAAACATGTAGGGTTGTGTGTGGGATTGTTAATATACATGCATTGTGAGTTTGGAGGAGAGTCTGACAGACAAATGAACTTTATCCCCAACCCAACGTATCACTTTTTGCACTAAGGGATAGTATAATCTGTTTGAACTATCTATTTTAACCCGAATTTATTAAAAGTTACGTTTTATTAACAATAACCAATCTCCCAATAAGGTTATCTAGTGTTTTTACATAGTCATGTCACTGACTGTCCACAGAGGAGATCGCAATCCATACCATAGTCATAGATCAAGGTTATTTTGGGGGAGAAACAAATTAACTTATGATTAGGTTCATTTCATATTTGATGTTTTGTATCTCTCTAGAATCCTCTCTAATAACTGGCACCCAGCCCCTTCTATCAGACAGCAGATCAGGCTTACTTCTCTATGGTATTGAAAGGCTTGTAAAGAAAAATGGGCAATGTGCAGGAAATGCATCATCACATTCAACAATTAATATTTGAAGCTGAAATGTCAATAAATAATATAAATACTGAATACCATTTCATAATTTATCACACATTACAATGTGTAATGTTTGCTCATCCTAAATACCTGGTAAATGCTCTTTTCTGTGTTTTTTCTTTTCTATTTGCTTCCACCTAAAAGACAATTAATAATGAAATACATTATTACAAGCATAAAAATACAAACAAAAAAATAATGTTTTTCCTTTTAAAGAGAACCAGAGATGAAGAAGAAATAGATTTATACATACCTGGGGCTTCCTCCAGCCCCATAAGCTCTGATTGAGCCAATCGAGCCAGGCGACTCAAGCGCACTGCGCTCCCTCCGTACTGCACATGCGTACAAAGCCGGAGGGAGCCCCTGTGCATGCGGAAGACTGGTCGCGTCTGGCGGAAGTGACGCGACCCGGTAGCGGCGATAGAGGCAGCGGAGGACGGCGGCGTGGGAGCGATCCAGGCTTATGGAGCTGAAGGAAGCCCCAGGTATGTATAACATATTTTTCCATTTTTCAGCTTTCCCTCGTCTCTGGTTCCCTTTAAAGAGACTTTTGTAAGAAAAATACCCCTTGTCTCTGCCCCTTGATTTCGGCGCTGACTTCCCAAAAACCACAGACGGAAGGATGAGCCTGGCTCCAGCGCAGGTGCGGCTTTCCGATCGTGCTCAGCGCAGAAACAGCCGAGGCCGATTGGGTCCACTCTACTGTGCAGGTGTTAGTCGACTGCGCAGTTGAGCGGACCTGATGGGGCTGGGCCATTTCTGCCCCAGCCCAATCAGAAAGCCGCTACTGCGCCTGCGCTAGAGCCGGTGAAAGTAAATATTTACCTCTCCAGTGTCTAGGGGCTGCCAGGGCTGGGACTCACGGACAGAGGAGGACGGGGGAAGCCTTGATAGGAGGCTTCCCCCTCCCAAGGTAAGTATCCCCAGGGGATGTTTTTCTTTTTACAGATTCTCTTTAAAGAGGATCTGTGATGATAAAAAAACCTCCCCTGGGGGGTACTCACCTCGGGAAACCTCTGAATCCTATAGAGGCTTCCTCCGTCCTCCTCGGTCCCACGGTGGCAGCGATCGAGCTCCCCGAGCGGCAGGGATGTAAATATTTACTTTCAAGGCTCCAGCGCAGGCGCAGTAGTGGCTTTCGGCTCGGAAATAGCCGATCACAGTTGGCTCCGCTCTACTGCACAGGCACAAGTCTCCTGCAAGTCTCCTGCACCTGCGCAGTGGAGCGGAGCCAACTGGGATCTGCTATTTCCGCCTATTTCCAAGCAGAGAGCCGCAACAGCGCCCCCGCTGGAACAGGAAAAGGTAAATATTGCACAGCCTGACAAATTGTCCGCTGTGCATTCAGTGGGCTGCAGTGAGACCACCGTGGGACCGAGGAGGACGGGGAAGCCTCAATAGGATCTAGAGGCTTCACCCTACCGAGGAGAGTACCCCCCAGGGGAACTTTTTTCAATACAGAGTCTCTTTAAAGAGTACCCACAGTCAATTAACTCTTTATTAGTTAATTTACTCTTTATTGTCCTTCAATATGGGATCAGTGATCGAACGAGTGAATTACTCATCATTTAGCGCAGAATGCTGTGCGATCGGAACGCAACACGTCCGATCGCACGCCATCTGTGCCGCCTATCCTATTCAATGCAGTGAATGGGTCAGCGCTGCCCTTTCCCCAAAAAATGCATGCAGCAGTGCAAAAGCGCATCAAACTACTGCGCAGCGCATGTGATGGTCACAGCAGAAGTGCTGTCTATGCACTTCTGCCATTCTTGCATGTCACACACCATACACACTGCCGAAATGCCCACAGCAGCGCGTATAGTGTGAACAAGGCCTTACTCTTAATCCCCAAGCCCCATTGGAATTAAACAATTGCACAACGATGGTCTGCTAATCGGATCATTAGTGGATGAGCTAAATGAGGACCCAGAAGTGCGAAATTTGCACACGTGAGTAGTTTGGATGGAGCGATCATATATCATCATTTGGTACAATCTACTAACACCAATTATCATCAGAACGGATCGGTCTACATGGGTGATAATCCATAACGATTCCTTCCATCTCCTTAGAACAGCACATGTTGTCGAGCTGTAGACAAACAGCGTGTCTGTACAACGCTACCTCTCAGGCACACACGTAAAAAGGGCGCTTGGAAATTTGGGGGCAAAGTAAAGCTGAAAAATGTCTCACCCTGCTGTGGCAAATTTCCCAGTGGTGTTAATTATTATTCCCCCTCCAAGGCGCCATACAGTGGGGGGAAGATGAAATATGGCTTCAAGCTGTTGCTGAAGCCACTATGGGTTTGCTGCAGTGTTAGGGAATATTGCCCAAGGACTCCATACTGAATAGGTACAGCCAAGACTTGAACCCTGGTCTCCTATGTGCGGTATGGTGCCTTTAACCAGTACACTATCCAGCCACTTTCTGGGTTATGAAAGGAAATCCAGGGAGAATATACAAACTCCATGCAGATAGTGTCCTGGCTAAGAATTGAACTGATTGCTATTCCCCCACATAAGTCTAACTACACACATCAGGAGATACCGATACACACACATTCATGTTGGCCTAAGGCTAAGCAGAATGGTAAATAGTGTCCCTGGACACCAGACTCAGCTGGCAATGGTGGCATAGTCCCTGAACACCAGACGCTGCTGGTAATGGTGGCATAGTCCCTGGACACCAGACTCAGCTGGTAATGGTGGCATAGTCCCTGGACACCAGACACTGCTGGTAATGGTGGCATAGTCCCTGGACACCAGACTCAGCTGGTAATGTTGGCATAGTCCCTGGACACCAGACACAGCTGGTAATGGTGGCATAGTCCCTGGACACCAGACTCAGCTGGCAATGGTGGCATAGTCCCTGGACACCAGACTCAGCTGGTAATGGTGGCATAGTCCCTGGACACCAGACTCAGCTGGTAATGGTGGCATAGTCCCTGAACACCAGACACAGCTGGCAATGGTGGCATAGTCCCTGGACACCAGACTCAGCTGGCAATGGTGGCATAGTCCCTGGACACCAGACTCGGCTGGCAATGGTGGCATAGTCCCTGGACACCAGACTCAGCTGGCAATGGTGACATAGTCCCTGGACACCAGACTCAGCTGGTAATGGTGGCATAGTCCCTGGACACCAGACTGGCAATGGTGGCATAGTCCCTGGACACCAGACTCAGCTGGTAATGGTGGCATAGTCCCTGGACACCAGACTCAGCTGGCAATGGTGGCATAGTCCCTGGACACCAGACACAGCTGGCAATGGTGGCATAGTCCCTGGACACCAGACTCAGCTGGTAATGGTGGCATAGTCCCTGGAGACCAGACACAGCTGGCAATGGTGGCATAGTCCCTGGACACCAGACAAAGCTGGTAATGGTGGCATAGTCCCTGGACACCAAACTCAGCTGGCAATGGTGGCATAGTCCCTGGACACCAGACTCAGCTGGCAATGGTGGCATAGTCCCTGGACACCAGACACAGCTGGCAATGGTGGCATAGTCCCTGGACACTAGACTCAGCTGGCAATGGTGGCATAGTCCCTGGACACCAGACACTGCTGGCAATGGTGGCATAGTCCCTGGACACCAGACTCAGCTGGTAATGGTGGCATAGTCCCTGGACACCAGACTCAGCTGGCAATGGTGGCATAGTCCCTGGACACCAGACACAGCTGGTAATGGTGGCATAGTCCCTGGACACCAGACACAGCTGACAATAGTAGCATAGTCCCTGGACACCAGACTCAGCTGGCAATGGTGGCATAGTCCCTGGACACCAGACACAGCTGGTAATGGTGGCATAGTCCCTGGACACCAGACACAGCTGGTAATGGTGGCATAGTCCCTGGACACCAGACACAGCTGGCAATGGTGGCATAGTCCCTGGACACCAGACACTGCTGGCAATGGTGGCATAGTCCCTGGACACCAGACACTGCTGGCAATGGTGGCATAGTCCCTGGACACCAGACACAGCTGGTAATGGTGGCATAGTCCCTGGACACCACACACAGCTGGCAATAGTAGCATAGTCCCTGGACACCAGACTCAGCTGGTAATGGTGGCATAGTCCCTGGAGACCAGACTCAGCTGGTAATGGTGGCATAGTCCCTGGACACAAGACTCAGCTGGCAATGGTGGCATATTCCCTGGACACCAGACACAGCTGGAAATGGTGGCATAGTCCCTGGACACCAGACTAAGCTGACAATGGTGGCATAGTCCCTGGACAGCAGACTCAGCAGGTAATGGTGGCATAGTCCCTGGACACCAGACACTGCTGGCAATGGTGGCATAGTCCCTGGACACCAGACACTGCTGGCAATGGTGGCATAATCCCTGGACACCAGACTCAGCTGGTAATGGTGGCATAGTCCCTGGACACCAGACACAACTGGCAATGGTGGCATAGTCCCTGGACACAAGACTCAGCTGGTAATGGTGGCATAGTCCCTGGACACCAGACTGGCAATGGTGGCATAGTCCCTGGACACCAGACACTGCTGGTAATGGTGGCATAGTCCCTGGACACCAGACACTGCTGGTAATGGTGGCATAGTCCCTGGACACCAGACACAGCTGGTAATGGTGGCATAGTCCCTGGACACCAGACACAGCTGGTAATGGTGGCATAGTCCCTGGACACCAGACTGGCAATGGTGGCATAGTCCCTGGACACCAGACTGGCAATGGTGGCATAGTCCCTGGACACCAGACACAGCTGGTAATGGTGGCATAGTCCCTGGACACCAGACACTGCTGGCAATGGTGGCATAGTCCCTGGACACCAGACACAGCTGGCAATAGTAGCATAGTCCCTGGACACCAGACTCAGCTGGTAATGGTGGCATAGTCCCTGGACACCAGACACTGCTGGCAATGGTGGCATAGTCCCTGGACACCAGACACTGCTGGTAATGGTGGCATAGTCCCTGGACACCAGACTCAGCTGCCAATGGTGGCATATTCCCTGGACAGCAGACTCAGCAGGTAATGGTGGCATAGTCCCTGGACACCAGACACTGCTGGCAATGGTGGCATAGTCCCTGGACACCAGACACTGCTGGCAATGGTGGCATAGTCCCTGGACACCAGACTCAGCTGGTAATGGTGGCATAGTCCCTGGACACCAGACACAGCTGGCAATGGTGGCATAGTCCCTGGACACCAGACTCAGCTGGTAATGGTGGCATAGTCCCTGGACACCAGACACAGCTGGTAATGGTGGCATAGTCCCTGGACACCAGACACAGCTGGCAATGGTGGCATAGTCCCTGGACACCAGACACAGCTGGTAATGGTGGCATAGTCCCTGGACACCAGACACAGCTGGTAATGGTGGCATAGTCCCTGGACACCAGACTGGCAATGGTGGCATAGTCCCTGGACACCAGACTGGCAATGGTGGCATAGTCCCTGGACACCAGACACAGCTGGTAATGGTGGCATAGTCCCTGGACACCAGACACTGCTGGCAATGGTGGCATAGTCCCTGGACACCAGACACAGCTGGCAATAGTAGCATAGTCCCTGGACACCAGACTCAGCTGGTAATGGTGGCATAGTCCCTGGACACCAGACACTGCTGGCAATGGTGGCATAGTCCCTGGACACCAGACACTGCTGGTAATGGTGGCATAGTCCCTGGACACCAGACTCAGCTGCCAATGGTGGCATATTCCCTGGACAGCAGACTCAGCAGGTAATGGTGGCATAGTCCCTGGACACCAGACACTGCTGGCAATGGTGGCATAGTCCCTGGACACCAGACACTGCTGGCAATGGTGGCATAGTCCCTGGACACCAGACTCAGCTGGTAATGGTGGCATAGTCCCTGGACACCAGACACAGCTGGCAATGGTGGCATAGTCCCTGGACACCAGACTCAGCTGGTAATGGTGGCATAGTCCCTGGACACCAGACTGGCAATGGTGGCATAGTCCCTGGACACCAGACACTGCTGGTAATGGTGGCATAGTCCCTGGACACCAGACACTGCTGGTAATGGTGGCATAGTCCCTGGACACCAGACACAGCTGGTAATGGTGGCATAGTCCCTGGACACCAGACACAGCTGGTAATGGTGGCATAGTCCCTGGACACCAGACTGGCAATGGTGGCATAGTCCCTGGACACCAGACTGGCAATGGTGGCATAGTCCCTGGACACCAGACACAGCTGGTAATGGTGGCATAGTCCCTGGACACCAGACACTGCTGGCAATGGTGGCATAGTCCCTGGACACCAGACACTGCTGGCAATGTTGGCATAGTCCCTGGACACCAGACACAGCTGGTAATGGTGGCATAGTCCCTGGACACCAGACTGGCAATGGTGGCATAGTCCCTGGACACCAGACACAGCTGGTAATGGTGGCATAGTCCCTGGACACCAGACACAGCTGGTAATGGTGGCATAGTCCCTGGACACCAGACTGGCAATGGTGGCATAGTCCCTGGACACCAGACTGGTAATGGTGGCATAGTCCCTGGACACCAGACTGGCAATGGTGGCATAGTCCCTGGACACCAGACACTGCTGGTAATGGTGGCATAGTCCCTGGACACCAGACACAGCTGGTAATGGTGGCATAGTCCCTGGACACCAGACACTGCTGGTAATGGTGGCATAGTCCCTGGACACCAGACACAGCTGGTAATGGTGGCATAGTCCCTGGACACCAGACACAGCTGGTAATGGTGGCATAGTCCCTGGACACCAGACTGGCAATGGTGGCATAGTCCCTGGACACCAGACTGGCAATGGTGGCATAGTCCCTGGACACCAGACACAGCTGGTAATGGTGGCATAGTCCCTGGACACCAGACACAGCTGGTAATGGTGGCATAGTCCCTGGACACCAGACACTGCTGGCAATGGTGGCATAGTCCCTGGACACCAGACACTGCTGGCAATGTTGGCATAGTCCCTGGACACCAGACACAGCTGGTAATGGTGGCATAGTCCCTGGACACCAGACTGGCAATGGTGGCATAGTCCCTGGACACCAGACACAGCTGGTAATGGTGGCATAGTCCCTGGACACCAGACTCTGCTGGCAATGGAGACTTTCTGCCACAAAAGTGGTCTTACTCTATATACAGTAGAATCCCTTCATAGTAAACTCCAAGGGACCAGGAAAAGTAGTTTACAATATCAGAATAGGTCATACATTGTATATTTATCCATGCACAGTTGCTGGGACCTGAGGACTGAATTTACTATAGTCAGAAGTTTAC
Source organism: Hyperolius riggenbachi (assembly GCF_040937935.1). Classification (NCBI taxonomy): domain Eukaryota; kingdom Metazoa; phylum Chordata; class Amphibia; order Anura; family Hyperoliidae; genus Hyperolius; species Hyperolius riggenbachi. The sequence continues at coordinate 6,063,873 of NC_090656.1, forward strand.
TATATCACTATACAGGTAAAACACTGAATAATACACGTGAGGAACAGGTTCCCACCTCACCCATCGCTGGCTCTGAGCCGCTGAACGATAAGGGGGTCCCATGGCATGAAGGGAATTCTGAACTATAACATTCCTCCCTCCTCTCTCACTGACACTGTAATACGTGCGCAGCTGCTGCAGCGGGAACCATCAGCGCCACTTCCTGTTTCCGGGGACGCGTGCAGCGGCTGCACCTTCCCCCAGTGATAAGCAGGAGGTGAGTGCTGAGGAGATAGTCACGCTGTTGTCTTCTGTATTGCTCTGTGGTCTTCACCTTATTCTGTACCTCACAACACAGCGCGATTCTACCGCAGCCGGGGAACTGGGAGACATGGCCAAGGCGGCACTGCTGTCCCTGGCGTCCATTGCTGGGCAGCTGTCCTTGGAAAGGTCCCTGGCTTCCCTCAGTGACCTCTTCTTCTACATTAGCTTCACATGGTGCTCGCTTTAGAGGCTTTTTGTGTCCACTCTACACACAGCAGTCTTGGATAGTGTGAAAAGTGATACAACTCCATTTGGGATTTTACTGCTGTCTGTGTCCTTATTGAAGAGATTTGTGCTTATTTCTGGATCTGAGATCCCTATGGGTTTCTTTAATAAAACCATTTATTTTTCTATCCTCTATTATTTTAGAGTTGATGGCTGGTTAGATGATCAGACATGAGACAAGCACCAAACCCACAGAAGTAGTAAGTAGTATATTTGCAACTGGGTGCAAGAATCCATAGGCATAGCTATCAGAAAGTGCAACCTAACTACTGACTTTAGGCAATTTGTATCAGAAAATGCAACCCAACCTAATCACATTCTCACACAGAACCCTACTCTACAGGGCAACTAATAACCCCCTGGAGGGAAGTAGTACCCCCCCCCCCCCCCCCGCACCCGGGTGGGCAACTAATAACCCCCCACGGAGGAAAGTAATAAGTTCCCCCCCCCCTACCTTGGCGGGCAACTAATATCCTCCCTGGAGGGAACTAAACACCGGTAGTTCAAATGACAGCTGGAAAAAGTGAAAGAAGGCAGTTAAGCACAGTGCGCATGCGTTGTATGGCAAGTTGTAAAATATTATAAGTTGCAATATCTTTTATCACACTGGTTTCAGACTGTGGATTGGCATAAGCGGGGAACCACACCGCACTGCCAAAAACAGGCCTTTGGGGATTACCGCATTTGGTAATACTCGTCTGGCAGCTGGCCAAGCAGAAAAGAACACTCCCTGTGGTTAAAGTGATTGCGTGCGCGGAAGGGTATTGCTAAAATACGCTTCCATGCATGCGTGATGTGTAAAACTTGCGGCAGCCTTTTTAACAAATGCGTCGCCATAGACTTACATGACTTCTGGTGTGCCGCATGTTGTCGCAGGAGCTACACATAAAGGTAAATATGCGCGCCCTACGGTAGGCAGCGACGAAAATGCCGCACTGCACTGCCTCAGTGTAAAAGGGCCCTGAAACATCTGAAGGACACATTTTACAGTTTCAGGAGACAATTGTAAAAAATGTAGCTAAATGAGAACAACACGCAACTGATATTGGATATTATGTCCATTCCAACTGACAGCTCAACTCAGATGACTATTGCGCAGATATCGTGCAGTTGGCTGATGTTTATGAGTTCTTCCGATGACCTTTTCCCGAGCCTTTGAGACTGCATAACGCAGGGTCACAGCACTTTGAGTCCCCAGAGAGAAAAATATATTAAAATACTATAGTGGCAGAGCATGCGTGCATGCCATGTGAAATGTCACTTTCCTTTTGCATGTGCAGTTTTTGGATGACATAATAATTTGGAATAACACTGTGTGTGGACAACATTGTTTCCTGGACATGTTGCTTGAGTGACATTGCACATGTGTGCGCCGACTTTTATCTAGCATGTGTATGGACCTGAAAGTGTACCTGAGATGGGAACACTAAAATATTTTATACTTACCTGAGGTGCGTACCTATTATTCAGCCACCGGGAGATTTGGGTGCAGGATAAAGCCGATATATGGCTTACCCTGCTTCTGCACAAGTCCCGGCAGCGGTTATTGCTATTCCACCTCCAGGCCAGCATGGATAGTGGGAGAATGATGTAATTCGGCTTCCCGCTATTGACGGCGGCTGAATTCCAGTATTTTTAATATTGTTTTAATGTTTTAATAATGTTGTAATTTGTGCTCCATCTGTTGACGGTGCTCAAATTATGCACTGTGTGCTGCTATAGTCGTAATTCCTATTACGGCCTATGGTGGCGCCAGCTGCGCCCATGAGCACCGATGCGTCCCTCACTGTCCTCCCGAGTACCTCCGTTCACCTGGTAGCAGTCCCAGTGCGCATGTATAGAAGAGCCGACTGGCCCGACTGAGTTAGATTGCCGGGACTGATTGCGGTTGAACGGAGGCACTCGGGAGGAGGGCGAGGGACGCATTGGTGCTTATAGGGCTGGAGGAAGCCCTGGGTAAGTATACAATCTTTTAGTGTGCCCATCTCACTTTTATTTTTTTTTTTTTTTTTTTTTTAATCAATACCCTTAAAAGATTTACCTGGGGCTTTCTCCTGCCCCTGGCAGCCAATCTATCCTTTGCCGCAGCTCCAGTGTCCCGGGGTCCCCTCCGTTGCAGATGCCAACCTCGCCAGGTCGGCATCTTCTGCGCGAGTGCTCCCGTGGCTGGGAGGGTTCTGCGCAGGCACACTGGTTCAAGTTGTGAGCTTGTAGGCTCTGCTCCTATTTTTGGGGCTGCGGCATGTTAGTGGCGGGTGGAGTAAGTGGGATGAACAATGCTCTGGCAGATTGCTGGGGGCTGCAGTAAACTCACTGGCTTTTTGGCAGAGGCATTACCGGATGAGTTTCACATAGCGTGTGCCGTGTGGACAGAGCAGTGGATCAGCATAGCCGGTGTTCTCCTCGGGCCCTTTTAGCTGGGCGCTCCACCCGGCTAATGTTGGTAATTGGCTGGCCTCCTTATTCTCCTCCTATGCTGTAGGCAGAGTTGTTCCGCCCCTGCATCCCCCCTCGCACCCCACTCGACTGGAAAAAACCTTCTGGGAAGAACGCTGATTGCAGTTATGAAGTGTCGTTTTTTTTTTAACCCTCTGGGCGATACAACTATCTCGCCCAGGAGGTGGCGCAGCACTATTTTTTAATTCATGTAGGGCTCGCTACATGATAGCCGCAGTGCAGCGGCATCCCCCCACCCACTCGATCGCCTTCGGCGATCAGAGTAAGCAGGAAATCCCGTTCAGAACGGGATTTCCTGCTGGGCTTCCCTGGTCGCCATGGCGACGGGGCGGGATAACGTCACCGACGTCATGGACGTCGTGACGTCAGAGGGAGTTCCGATCCACCCCTCAGCGTTGCCTGGCACTGATTGGCCAGGCTGCGCAAGGGATCGGGGAGGGGGGGGGGCTGCACGGCACGGCGGATCGGCGGCGATCGGAAGTTACACGCAGCTAGCAAAGTGCTAGCTGCGTGTAACAAAAAAAAAATTATGCAAATCGGCCCACCAGGGCCTGAGAACTCCTCCTGCGCGACATATCCCGAGCTCAGCTCGGGATTATCGCCCAGGAGGTTAATGAAGACAGCAATTGCACTTCCACATCCCACAAACTTTATGTATGAAAGTGACAGTTTCTGTCCGGGTCTGGACCGGGTCAGACTATAGCATAACCCTCACTGATAAGTAGTTACAGTCATAAGATACTTATCTGTCAGTAAATGGCTTCTGAGAGCAGAATAGATTCATAGATTCAATAGTTCATAGATTTGAGCTCTGACATACTTCAATGAAGGGGCCATTGAGCAGAGACAATGAAGCAGTAAAAACTTAAAAACTAGATTTAAATATAAAATAAAAGTAAAGGATATCTTAAAAAGTTATTTTTAGGTGAAGGGGGATAAATACAATTGTTTTTCTCATCAGTTTATTCTAATCTCGGATGTCCTTTAAAGTGAACCAGAGACAAAGCACCCTCATGTATTTTACCATATACAGTGGTTTGCAAAAGTATTCGGCCTCCTTGAAGTTTTCCGCATTTTGTCCCATTACTGCCACAAACATGAATCAATTTTATTGGAATTCCACATGAAAGACCAACACAAAGTGGTGTACACGTGAGAAGTGGAACGAAAATCATACATGATTCCAAACATTTTTTACAAATAAATAACTGCAAAGTGGTGTGTGCATAATTATTCGGCCCCCTCTGATCTGAGTGCAGTCAGTTGCCTATAGACATTGCCTGATGAGTGCTAATGACTAAATAGAGTGCACCTGTGTGCAATCTAATGTCAGTACAAATACAGCTGCTCTGTGAGGGCCTCAGATTTTGTCTAAGAGAATATTGGGAGCAACAACACCATGAAGTCCAAAGAACACACCAGACAGGTCAGGGATCAAGTTATTGAGAAATTTAATGCTGGATCTACACACTGCGATGTTACTTATCAATCGAGCCGCTGATGCCAATTCCCTGCTCGTTCCCCACGAGGGGACAATGGCAGGGAATCGAGCGGAAGATAAGCGGCGCCGGGCGGGGACGAGGGAGGATCGAATCCGACGCACGCGCGGCGAGCGGGTACGCGCGGGGATGCGGAAGAGGCGATCCGGCGGCTAATCGAGCCGCTGGATCGCTGCGTGTAGATGAGGCTTAAAGCAGGATTAGGCTGCAAAAAGATTTCCAAAGCCTTGAACATCCCACGGAGCACTGTTCAAGCGATCATTCAGAAATGGAAGGAGTATGGCACAACTGTAAACCTACCAAGACAAGGCCGTCCACTTAAACTCACAGGCCAAACAAGGAGAGCACTGATCAGAAATGCAGTCAAGAGGCCCATGGTGACTCTGGACGAGCTGCAGAGATCTACAGCTCAGGTGGGAGACTCTGTCCATAGGACAACTATTAGTCATGCACTGTACAAAGTTGGCCTTTATGGAAGAGTGGCAAGAAGAAAGCCATTGTTAACAGAAAGCATAAGAAGTCCCATTTGCAGTTTGCCACAAGCCATGTGGGGGACACAGCAACCATGTGGAAGAAGGTGCTCTGGTCAGATGAAACCAAAATGGAACTTTTTGGCCAAAATGCAAAACTCTATGTGTGGCAGAAAACTAACACTGCACATCACTCTGAACACACCATCCCCACTGTCAAATATGGTGGTGGCAGCATCATGCTCTGGCGTTGCTTCTCTTCAGCAGGGACAGGGAAGCTGGTCAAAGTTGATGGGAAGATGGATGGAGCCAAATACAGGGCAAACTTGGAAGAAAACCTCTTGGAGTCTGCAAAAGACTTAAAGAGACACTGAAGCGAGAATAAATCTCGCCTGTCTCATAGTCAGCAGGGGCATGTGTGCCCCTGGTAAAACGCCGCTATCGCGCGGCTAAACGAGGGTCCCTGACCCCCAAACCCCCACCCCCCCCCCCCCCTCTGCAAAATCTACGACCAACTTGGTCGTAGATTTTGCTGCTCTTGAGGCAGGGCTAACGGCTGCAGCCCTGCCTCTCAGCGCCGTCTATCAGCGCGCATCGCCGCCTCTCCCCTGCCCCTCTCAGCGTAGGAAGACTGAGAGGGGCGGGGGAGAGGCGGAGATACGCACTGACAGACGCGCAAGAGGCAGGGCTGCGGCGGTTAGCCCTGCCTCAATCCGGAAGAGGGGATGCGCTGCTCGGAGGGGATTTCGGGGGGTAAGGGACCCCCGTTTAGCCGCGGGATAGCGGCGTTTTAGCAGGGGCACACATGCCCCTGCTGACTATGAGGTCTGAAGCAAGATTTATTCTCGCTTCAGACTCTCTTTAAGACTGGGACAGAGGTTCACCTTCCAGCAGGACAAAGACCCTAAACATAAAGCCAGGGCAACAATGGAATGGTTAAAAACAAAACATATCTATGTGTTAGAATGGCCCAGTCAAAGTCCAGATCTAAATCCAATCAAGAATCTGTGGCAAGATCTGAAAACTTTTGTTCACAAACGCTGTCCATCTAATCTGACTGAGCTAGAGCTGTTTTGCAAAGAAGAATGGGCAAGGATTTCAGTCTGTAGATGTGCAAAGCTGGTAGAGACATACCCTAAAAGACTGGCAGCTGTAATTGCAGTAAAAGGTGGTTCTACAAAGTATTGACTCAGGGGGCTGAATAATTACGCACACCCCACTTTGCAGTTATTTATTTGTAAAAAATCTTTGGAATGATGTATGATTTTCGATCCACTTCTCATGTGTACACCACTTTGTATTGGTCTTTCACGTGGAATTCCAATAAAATTGATTCATGTTTGTGGCAGTAATATGACAAAATGTGGAAAACTTCAAGGGGGCCGAATACTTTTGCAAGCCACTGTATATCAGTGGGAACATTAGTGAAAACAACCTACCCTGCTTTCTGTTTCATTCTTCACTGCTCAGTAGCTTCTAATCAGCCCTGATAAAATTCCAGACTGAGCATTCAGTCTGGCTTTGCTCAGGAATCATTATAGCTGAGTCATTGTAGCAGAGCCACAAGGGGGCAGGCTTGGGCTTGAAAAGACATCAGAGAAGACAGACTCAGCTATAATGATTGCTGAGCAAAGCCAGACTGAGTGCTCAGTCTGGGATTTTATCAGGGCTGTTAACAAGCAGGCTGAGCAGTGAAGGATGAAACAGAGAGCAGAGTAGGTGTTCCCACTGATATATATGGTAAAATACATGAGGGTGCTTAGTCTCTGGTTCTCTTTAAGCTCTCCCTCAAAACTACAGTAACATTTTCTGACAAGCATACACTCTAACTTAGGCCATTTCCCAATCAACATCTGGCCAAGGTGAGCTCCTTACTAGATACACTAAAAACACACTGCCTCTAGGTATGGTTATTATTCCTTTAGATTGTAAGCTCACAAGGGCAGGGCTCTCTCCCCCTTTTGTGTTTTGGTATTTGCTATACATTTTGTTCATTATGTTACATTTGTCACTGTAATTACTGTCTACGAAATCTGTATTATGTACCAGTGTCTATGTTTCCCATATGCAATTGTCTGTATTTTTATGTACTCCATGTTTGTTTCCTACTTTGTACAGCGCCACTGAATATTTTGGCGCTTTATAAATCAATAATAATAATCTGTTGGGCAGCACGGTGAAGTAGTGATTAGCGCTCATGCCTTGCAGCAGTGGGACCCCAATTCAAATCCCAGCTAGGGCACTATCTGCATGGAGTTTGTGTGTTCTCTGTGTGGGTTTCCTCCGGGCACTCCGGTTTCCTCCCACGTCCCAAAAACATACAGATAAGTTAATTGACTTACCTCTAAATTGTCCCTAGACTACGATACAGACACTACACGATACATACATAGACATAGGACTATGGTAGGGATTAGATTGTGAGCCCCTCTGAGGGACAGTTAGTGACAAGACAATGTACTCTGTACAACGCTGTAGAAGATGTTGATGGCTTGGCGTTATATAAATACTAAATAATAGTAATAATCTGTTTTTTTGGATAGTGGGGGAAGTGCTTTTCGTAGTTACAAATCAGTTTTTTTTGTCCTTTTAAGATACTCTTTGAACATTATTATATTGGAATTATTGTACTATAAAGTAATTCTTGGCTTTTGTGTTTGCGTCTTAGATGGATCCGCCCACCTGAATGGAACAGGATCCGCCCTCCTGAACTGAACAGGATCCGCCCACCTGAACGGAACAGGATCCGCCCTCCTGAACGGAACAGGATCCGCCCTCCTGAACGGAACAGGATCCGCCCTCCTGAACGGAACAGGATCCGCCCTCCTGAACGGAACAGGATCCGCCCACCTGAACGGAACAGGATCCGCCCTCCTGAACTGAACAGGATCCGCCCTCCTGAACGGAACAGGATCCGCCCTCCTAAACGGAACAGGATCCGCCCATCTGAACGGAACAGGATCCGCCCATCTGAATGGAACAGGATTCGCCCATCTGAATGGAACAGGGTCATTATTTATGGATGAGATGAACTTGCTTTTAAGAATTGGCGCTCCGACCCTCAGATCTTCCGTATGTCGTGGTAATGAGCAGGACGATGGCTGCCGGTTGCCGTCTCTTAATATACCGCCTACGGCTGCGTCTGCTTCATGCGCCTTCCTGCTCCCTACATACATCTGTGCCAAGCCACGCCCACTCCTGGGCGCCAGTCTTTTCTAAGGCACCCACATACGGCAACAGAATAGCTTTGGTTGACCAGTTTGGGCAGCACAGTTACCAGGATCTGTATGTCAGAAGTTGTGCCTTGTCCAGGAAGATAACCGATGTGTTGGGCAGGCCGCGGAATGACGCCTGCCCGGAACGCGTCTCCTTTCTGTGCCCTAATGACTCCTCCTATGTGGTGTGCCAATGGGCAGCTTGGATGAGTGGCAGCATTGCCGTCCCTCTTTACAAGAATCACCCCCCCTCCGAGCTGGACTACATTGTGCAGGACTCCCAGAGTGCTCTGGTGCTGGCAGAGGCCGGGTACGCGGATGTCGTCACACCTCTAGCTGAGAAGTTGGGCATCGCAAAGCTGATTGTACCAGAATGCGGGAATACAGGAGAAGCGGGGGAGGAGGAGGAGGATGCCCCTGAATTTGGACTGGACTGGACAGAGAGGGGAGCGATGATTGTATACACCAGCGGGACTACAGGACGACCAAAGGGGGTGCTAAGCACGCACCGGAATATAAACTCTATGGTAAGAGCAGCAGCTATAATGCCTGCTACACACCATGCAATTTCCCGACAGATCAACGGGTCGAATCGATTTAATCCGACAGTTTTGATTTTGTATTGTTTTCCTAATCATTTTTGTAAATAAGTGATCGGAAAATCGATCAAAAATCAGTTCGGACCTGTCGGAAATAATCAATTCAACCTGTGTAACTGGTGGGAAATTGCATGGTGTGTACCAGGCATTAGAGCAATTGCTCTAGTGACACTTCACACCTGGGCGGTGCTGTATTTTTACCGCACCCCACCGCCAGGCAATAAAAGTCTATGGAGACTTTCATACTGCCACTTTATGGCACGACGGAAGTGACGTTTACGCCGCATCCCCGACGCAGGTCCAGTTACCACTGCGGAAGTCATGTTAGTCTATGGCGACGCGTGTTTCTTTAAACACGTTGGCTTCACAACGTCGCGGCACGCATGCGCAGAATCTTATTTTAACAATACGCTTCCGCATACCCAAAGCAGGAAGTGACGGCGAGTGCGCGTCACTTCCTGCTACTCTTCGTCACTTCCTGCTTGGCCGATGGTGAGACAGGGAACACCGCGCAATCGGGGAGTCGAGGAGTCGGAGTCAGGGCAGTTTTGGGTACCTGGAGTTGGAGTCGGTGGTTTCATAAAATGAGGAGTCGGATGATTTTTGTACCCACTCTACAGTACTGCGCGCAATACCGCAGTGTTCCCTGAAGGCCTGTTTTTGGCAATGCGGTGTGATGGATGGGACGCATCGCTAACGCTGGTTTTATAGTGTGAAAACAAGAGATAAGTGTAATTATAAATGTAACAATGCGGAATCAGTCCCAATCCCTGATCTCATAGCCCTCCCATGTGTACATAAAAAGTCTAGTGCCGCACCCATATACGTTTATTGTAAGGCTTTAAAAGGGAATGACTGTTTAATCAGCTTCTTCTGCTGTTTGTGCAGATAAGTGCCCTGGTGACGGAGTGGGGCTGGACTAAGTCGGATCGCATTCTGCATGTGCTGCCTCTTCACCATGTTCATGGCGTGGTTAACAAGCTGCTGTGTCCTCTGTGGGTGGGGGCCACGTGCGTCATGCTTCCGGAGTTCTGCCCAAAGAAGGTAAGCCTTGTGTCTTGTGCACATTTCTATACAGCTCTGTATTGACTAAAATTCTCAAATGCTGAAACACAGACGGGAGCCTTTAGAGATTTGGCAGCAACTTTAAAGGAAACCAGAGACCAGATAACATAAACGTTTTATAGATACCTGGGGCTTCCTCCAGCCCCATTTGCACGGATCGCTCCCACGCCGCTGCCATCCTCAGCCTTCTGTATCGCTGGTACTGGGTCCCGTAACTTTCGCCAGTCGTGGCCAGTCTGAGCAAGAGAAGTGCGCCCTCTACGTATCTCTCTGTGCGGATGGGGCTGGAGGAAGCCCTGGGTATGTATAAAACTTTATATTATCTGGTCTCTGATATACTTTAAGCAAACCTAAAGGGAAAATAAACTTATGATGAATTGTATGTGTAGTGCAGCTAAGAAATAGAACATTAGCCGCAAAGAAAAGAGTCTCATTTTGTTTTCCAGGACAGGAAGAGTTAAAAAGCTTCAGTTGTTATCTAAAAAATGCAAAAAAAACGCTTCTCTGAGGGATTCAACCCACTGAGTTAAATACAGTGCTGTTTTCTGAAGCACACAAACAGCCAAGAGACAGCTTGATATAAGGTTTCGTTGCAGGAAAGTTCAAAGGGTCATTATTTCTGCTTTGTTTTATAGCTTAAAAGAGTGTGGTTTTAAAACTGCAACTGTGACAGTATGATGCAATGTAATTAAAAAAAAAAAAAAAAAAAGCTACATTACGCTCCCTGCACACTGCATGGGATTCCTATTTTTAATCGGTTTTTACATCCGATTCCGATTTGTAATCGTTACTGCATGCTGCGTTTTTCCTCCGTATTTCTGTTGATTGCATTCAGGGAAAATCGGAATTGCAAATCGGAATCGCAAAACGGATTTGCAGTGTGCAGGGAGCCTAACTGAAAATAATATCATTTTCTTTGCTGCGAATGTTCGATTCGTTATCCGTACTACACATATAAATCATTATATCGTGTGCTTATTTTTGCTTTCCAGTTTGCTTCAAAGCAAACCTGTGACTTTAAAAAGATAGAAAGTCACATACTAAGCGGACCTAAACCGAGAACTTCCTCTCTGCTCTAAAAGGTAAGCAACAGCATAATAAGCTTTACAGAAAAAAACATTTGTTAGTTACAGCTTACAGAACTCCTACAATAAACCTGCAGTGTGTCTACTTCCTGGTTTTATTGGAGTACAGAAAGAGTTAACCTGTGTTTACATTTTAGCACATAACTGGCAAACCCATGGCACAGAGCTGACAGCTCAAATTACACTTGTGATTACTTGATGTTCTCTATAAACAAACACAGGGTTGACACGGTGGATTACTCTCTGTTTTCCTTTTCTACTGTGCAAGAAGTTAGGTCTGATTTAACTCTGTAGAGAGAAGCTTCTGGATCCTCCAGGGACCTCTAATGTCCCCCTCGAGACCACCGATCCAGTACTGGGACCCTCAGAGGTTTGCGGCCGCGCTCCTATCGGCGAACAAGAGCAGCCGGACTGCGCAGGATGCCTCGTGCCAGTGCAGTAGCAGCAGGAAAAAGCAAGAGCCTAGACGTCTCCGTACTCCTGCGCTGATGGAGGCATACTGCGCAGTGTGACGCCGCTCGTTCGCGGTCAAAGAGGTTCGTGAGTGTCCCTGCGCTGGAACGGCGTGTTGATGGGGGGCGGGAGATGCTTCTGGATTATTCAGAGGCTTCCCTCTACTGAGGGGCACTTTTTTCCCCTTCAAAAATAAACACTGTTAAAAATGGTAGTAGGTGGGAAGAGATCGCAATTCACACTGTTGCCGCATATCATGGATTTGTTGGAAGAAAAAGCATGGATACTTTGCTGTGCTCTGATATGACCCAGGTGAGAACTGGAAACTTTTGGCATTTGCCAGCAGACAGAATTTGATCCTGTACAGGTTTGACAGATTGCCTATGGACCAGAGGACACCCCGGGCCACCAACGGGGAGCTGCGGCGAGGGCACAGGACGGCTGCCAGGGGCTGGAGAAAACCCCGGTTAAGTATATTTTTGTTTTTTTATCACCTGAGACCTTCCCTTTAAAGATGAATTATCACAAATTCTGTCTGTTTTAACAAGACCAAATTACGGTCCTAGTCATGTGACCCTGGATTCTATCGTCCTGCCGGCTGTAGATTGCTGGCTGCAGCTGACGCCCAGTATGGTCATTACTGGCAGCTCTGGCCATGCGGAGCAGTTCTTTTCAGCGCAGCAGATTTGGGCGCAGCCGGCGCCACCATAGGCTGTAATAGGAATTACATCTATAGCGGCGCACAGTGAGTAACTTCGGCGCAGTCAGAAGAAGGAGCTGAAGTTACCTTTAAAACACTGTAATTGCCTCCAGCAATAGTTAGAAGCCGAATTACATCATTCCCCACCATACACACAGACCTGGAGGGGGAATAGTAATTAACGCTGCCTGGACTTGTGCAGCAGCAGGATAAGCCATATCAGGCTTTATCCTGCGCCCAAGTCTACCGGCAGCCAAGTCATATGTATGCCTGGCCATGTGGTCTGAACATAGAGATTCTGCAGCCTGCGTCTCCCCATCCAGCTGCTGGGAATCGGGAGGCTGCTCTGTGGGTTTGATGTCTCTCTCAGCTGCAGTAAAGCACATGAATGCTGGCCCCGTTTCTGGAGCAGCGGTGTGAGAAGCAGTCTGGGGAGAGACAGAGGAGGGGAGGGGGACGATGACTGTGAAGCGCTCATGGGAATATACAGACCGGAGTACAAGAACACTGAGGGCTTCTGTGTGCTGGGGCGCTGACTGATTCACCTTCTCCCTGTGCAGGCTGCTGCTCAGGGCGTAGTGCTGAAATGGGGAGGCCTGTCAGGCCCTGTTAGCATTCACATGCATCAGCTGAGGGGGAGGGGGAGCCAGAAGGTCCTTTAAATGCACCAGGCAGACTCAGTAAGTGTACACATTTATCCACGCAACCCACAGGTGACAAGCCGGGAGTCATGTGACTTATGCTCAGAGTCTTTTTCAACCTCGACTGTATCACAGCTAGTTCTGTTCAAAGGAGAACTTACTATTATTATTCAGTATTTATATAGCGCCAACATCTTCCGCAGCGCTGTACAGATTATATACAGGGAGTGCAGAATTATTAGGCAAATGAGTATTTTGACCACATCATCCTCTTAATGCATGTTGTCTTACTCCAAGCTGTATAGGCTCAAAAGCCTACTACCAATTAAGCATATTAGGTGATGTGCATCTCTGTAATGAGAAGGGGTGTGGTCTAATGACATCAACACCCTATATCAGGTGTGCATAATTATTAGGCAACTTCCTTTCCATTGGCAAAATGGGTCAAAAGAAGGACTTGACAGGCTCAGAAAAGTCAAAAATAGTGAGATATCTTGCAAAGGGATGCAGCACTCTTAAAATTGCAAAGCTTATGAAGCGTGATCATCGAACAATCAAGCGTTTCATTCAAAATAGTCAACAGGGTCGCAAGAAGCGTGTGGAAAAACCAATGCGCAAAATAACTGCCCATGAACTGAGAAAAGTCAAGCGTGCAGCTGCCAAGATGCCACTTGCCACCAGTTTGGCCATATTTCAGAGCTGCAACATCACTGGAGTGTCCAAAAGCACAAGGTGTGCAATACTCAGAGACATGGCCAAGGTAAGAAAGGCTGAAAGACGACCACCACTGAACAAGACACACAAGCTGAAACGTCAAGACTGGGCCAAGAAATATCTAAAGACTGATTTTCCTAAGGTTTTATGGACTGATGAAATGAGAATGAGTCTTGATGGGCCAGATGGATGGGCCCGTGGCTGGATTGGTAAAGGGCAGAGAGCTCCAGTCCGACTCAGACGCCAGCAAGGTGGAGGTGGAGTACTGGTTTGGGCTGGTATCATCAAAGATGAGCTTGTGGGGCCTTTTCGGGTTGAGGATGGAGTCAAGCTCAACTCCCAGTCCTACTGCCAGTTTCTGGAAGACACCTTCTTCAAGCAGTGGTACAGGAAGAAGTCTGCATCCTTCAAGAAAAACATGATTTTCATGCAGGACAATGCTCCATCACACTCGTCCAAGTACTCCACAGCGTGGCTGGCAAGAAAGGGTATAAAAGAAGAAAAACTAATGACATGGCCTCCTTGTTCACCTGATCTGAACCCCATTGAGAACCTGTGGTCCATCATAAAATGTGAGATTTACAAGGAGGGAAAACAGTACTCCTCTCTGAACAGTGTCTGGGAGGCTGTGGTTGCTGCTGCACGCAATGTTGATGGTGAACAGATCAAAACACTGACCGAATCCATGGATGGCAGGCTTTTGAGTGTCCTTGCAAAGAAAGGTGGCTATATTGGTCACTGATTTGTTTTTGTTTTTTGTTTTTGAATGTCAGAAATGTATATTTGTGAATGTTGAGATGTTATATTGGTTTCACTGGTAAAAATAAATAATTGAAATGGGTATATATGTGTTTTTTGTTAAGTTGCCTAATAATTATGCACAGTAATAGTCACCTGCACACATACATATATCCCCTTAAAATAGCTAAAACTAAAAACAAACTAAAAACTACTTTCAAAAATATTCAGCTGTGATATTAATGAGTTTTTTGGGTTCATTGAGAACATGGTTGTTGTTCAATAATAAAATTATTCCTCAAAAATACAACTTGCCTAATAATTCTGCACTCCCTGTATTGTCTTGTCACTAACTGTCCCTCAGAGGAGCTCACAATCTAATCCGTACCAGAGTCATATGTCTATGTATAGTGTAGTGTAGTGTATGTATCATAGTCTTGGGCCAATTTAGGGGAAAGCCAGTTAAATTATTTGTATGTTTTTGGAATGTGGGAGGAAACCGGAGTGCTTAGAGGAAACCCACACAGACAAGGGGATAACATAAACTCTGTGTAGATACTGCCCTGACTGCAATTCAAACTTAAAAAGAACCCGAGGTGTAAGGCCTATGGAGGCTGCCATATTTATTTCCTTTTAAACAATACCAGTTACCTGGCAGTCCTGCTGTTTCTGGTCAGTAGGGTGTAAATCACACACCTGACACAAGCATGCAGCTAATCTTGTCAGATTTGTCATAGACATCTGATCTGCATGCTTGTTCAGGGGCTGTGGCTTAGAGTATTAGAGGCAGAGGCTCAGCAGGACAGCCAGGCAATGTGCATTATTTAAAAGGAAATAAAAAAATGTCAGCCTCCATAGGCCTTACACCTCGGGTTCCCTTTAAAAAGGTACAGTAGTGAAAATACCATAATGGGTAAAATGGCTTATTACAATTTTTTACAATATTCATTTATAGATGATTTAGTCAGTGTTTGCCCATTGTAATATCTTTCCTCACCCTGATTGACATTCTGAAATAAATCACATCTTTAGCCCCGGCAGGTGCAGCTCTGCGGAATGTTTGTTTCTGAGAGCTTCTGGGAGGGCGGGGTTACATACCGCAATATATAGATACAGGAAGGATTTCTGACGCTGAAACCAGTAAAATTATTGTAAAAGTGGGTATAGTGAATCATTTACTGCTACTATATAACAATACAGGGCCTCTTTAAAGTGGACCTGAACTCTTGCACAGGACAGAAGGAAAACAGAGAGAAATGCACCCTGTATGTATTTAGAGTTTAGCCTGTGTAATTCCCCCTCATTAATGTCTAATCACAAGTTGTAATTTGATCTCTCCTCTGTGCCACATGACTGCCATGGCAGTGATGGCAGATAAGCCCATTTGAAAGCACAGCATTAACAATATGTCTGCTACCATGAATCAGGAAGTAGACACACTGCAGATTTATTGCAGGATTTGTATAAGCTGATAAGCTGCTTTGCTTAGGCATACTTTTGTTTTTAAAGGACACCCAAGGTGAAAATAAACTGCTGAGATAAACAATTGCATCTATCCTCTTCTCCTAAAAATGACTTTTATAGATATCCCACAGTTTTATTTTATATTTAAATCTACCTTTTAAGTTTTGTAATGTTTCATTGTCTCTGCTCAATAACACACTCATTGAAGTATGCCAGAGCTCAACTCTATGAAGTGTTGGTGCTTTTTATCTTTCCTGCTCTCAGAAGCCATTTTCTGCCAGGAAAGTGTTTTATGGCTGTCATTCCTTATCAGTGAGGGTTACGCTATAGTCCGACCCACTCCCGACCCGGATAGAAACTGCCACTTACATATCTGATATTTAATTCTTTCGAGCAGAGAAAGAAAAAAATAAACACAGCCTAGTTATTTGTGTGCTAGGCACTGTACATGCACATGTCTATCTCATCATGTCACATGTCACCTCAGGTGTCCTTTAAAGAAAAAAAACTTTAGTCTTTGCAGCTATAATGCAAGTATTCAGCCTGTCTAACCCCTGAGTCATTCAATCAGTTGGCCGGGTAGCTAAAGGTGCGTACACACGGACAATACACGGATAGCGGCGGTCAGAGACTCGCCTCTTGCACTAATTGCCGCCTTAGTGCTCCTGCACATATTTTACAAGTGAATCAGTAAAGTGAAAAAAAAAAGTTTAAAAGGGTTTTTATTAAAGAGGAACTGTAACGGCAAAACGTCCCCTGGGGGGTCCTCACCTCGGGTGGGGGAAGCCTCCGGATCCTAATGAGGCTTCCCATGCCGTCCTCCATCCCTCAGGGGTCTCGCTGCAGTCCTCCGTACAGCCGTGACGTAATATTTACCTTCCCGGCTCCTGCGCAGGCGCTCTGACGGCTCCTAAGTAGGCGGAAATACCCGATCGCCGTCGGGTCTGCTCTACTGCGCAGGCGCAAGTTTCCGGCGCCTGCGCAGTAGAGCGGACCCGACGGAGATCGGGTATTTACGTCTATTTCCGTGCCGAAAGTCGCCACAGCGCCCCCGCTGGAGCCAGCAAAGGTAAATATTGAACTGACAGTCGGGCCTGTCGCCGGCTGTTCGGAGGGCTGCAGCGAGACCCCCGTGGGATGGAGGACGGTGTGGGAAGCCTCATTAGGATCCGGAGGCTTCCCCCACCCGAGGTGAGTACCCCCAGGGGAGGTTTTTCATGTTACAGAGTCTCTTTAAAGTTTACTAAAGGGAAAGTGTCACATTAAATAATAATTATTATTTTTTCTGCATTGAAGCTTTAAAGGGAATCTGAAGTGAAAATAAACTTATGATATAATGATTTGTATGTGTAGTACAGATAAGAAATACAACATTAGCAGCAGAGATATGAGTCTAATATTGTTCCCAGTACAGATAGAGTTAAGAAACTCCAGTTATCTATGCAAAAGAGCCATTGAGCTCCACGACTTTATAAAGTTGTGGACAGCACTGTCTCTTGAAGCACTTATCTCAACTGTCTCTCGTTGTTTCTTCTTTGTTTATGTTTTTTCTGCAGAGAAAAGTTCAATGGGCCAGTAGCCAGCTCTGTGAAATCATTTAGAATACTGAGTAGTGTGGAAACTGCTATTATTAGAGAATGATGCAATGTTATAAAATTAAAAAACTATATACCTGAAAAAATGACACTATTTTCTTTGCTACTAATGTTCTATTAATTTTCCGAATTACACAACCAATTTATTATAGCATGAGTTTTTTTTCGCTTCAGTGTCACTTTAACCACTTATCGTCTTAGGGCATACCTTGTACGTTCAGTTCTGTGCTGCCGTAGGTTCTTGGATGTACGGGGTACGTCCAGCATTGAAAACCGCTGCACGCTCTCACAATCACGCGTGTTCCCGCGAGTACACGGTGTGCTTTGATTGGGGCATGTGAACTGATGTTCACAGCCAATCAGATCGTCTGTGCTGTGATTGATTACTGCTATTGCCAATAGTCGCAATCATTCATGCAAAGTAAAAAATAAATAAAAAATTGAGCAATTTTAAAAAAAAGTTTATTAAAGTGACAAGTGAAGTGTTGAAGTGTTAACCCCTTCCCAACAAATTAACCCCTTGTGTCACCTATACTTGACCTTTGTGGACAACTGTAATGGTTGTAACCCATAGCGTTTGGATGTGATCGCTAAGGCGACAGTTTGGGAACCCAACAACGTATAGATGCATAACTAGGCTGTTGCCTAGCAATGCATCTGTACAGCACTGAGGTACACAGACTATGCGACATAGCGATCGCACGCAATCGCTACAAACGCACAGGCTGGAGATGATTGTCTGCGATATGCCCAACTACTGAGGAAATATGGCATATAAGGTATCAATTTAACTTGGACGATATAAATAACATATTTTAAGGTGTTTTATAACCACTTGTGATGTGAGAACTAGGAAAGGTGAAAAAAAAAAGGTAATTTCAGCATTTATGCCTAACTTTCTCCTGAAAATGCCAATAAAATTAAACAATTTTTAGGAAAAAAAATTTATATGCAGGGCTGTGGAGTCTGTATAAAAATTTTCAGATGCCAAATCCGACTTTCCAGTTTATGAGACCTCCAATTCCGACTCCGGGTACCCAAAATGGCTCCGACTCCTTGACTCCGACTCCTTAGTCTAATACCTACCGGGGCTGTGGTTTTTGTACAAAAATCATCCGACTCCTCAGTTTATGAAACCTCCGACTCCGGGCACCCAAAATTGCTCCGACTCTACAGCCCTGCTAAAATGCCAAAATAGTCAGGAACCTTAAGGGGTAAAACCTCCGGAACCTGAAGTGGTTAATTCAAATCGTCTGCGGCTTGGAGTCCATCTAATGACAAAAGTACTAAAATACCCAGCATGCCTTTCCCTCATCTGTCAGTAAACAGCTCCCGCGTCTGTCTTGCAGGTATGGGAACATTTCCTGAGCAGAGAAACCCCCTCAGTGAACGTCTTCATGGCCGTTCCAACCGTCTACTGCAAGCTGATCGATTACTACAACCAGCACTACAACCAGCCCCATGTGCGAGACTTCATACGAGCCGTGTGCCAGGAGAAATTCAGGTACCGCAATGCCGCTATTTCTCTCTTATCTCCTCCTCTACCCCTTCTCTCTCCTTTCCATTCCTTCTCCTCACCCCCCCCCCCCATTCCCTCTCATCCCTTCTCCTCACCCTCCTCCCCTTTTCTCTCATGCTCTCTCCTCACCCCCCGCCCCCTTATCTCTCATCCTCTCCCACCCCCCATTCCCTTCTCTCTCATCCCCTCTCCTAACCCCCCCCCCCTATTTCCCCCCCTTCCCTTCTCTTTAATCCCCCCCCCCCCTTCTCTCTCTTATTTTCTCCTCACCCTCCTCCCCTTTTTCTCTTACCCTGTTTCGTCACCCTCCCTCCCCTTCTCTCTTATCCCCCCCCCCCCCCCCCGCTGTCTCATCCCCCCCTTCTCTCTCATATTTTCTCTTCACTCCCTCCCCTTTTCTCTCATCCCCTCCCCCCCTTCCCTCCTCTCTTATCCTATTCCCCTCCCCCGTCTCTCATCTTCTCTCCCCCCCCCCTCCCCTTCTTTTTCCTCTCCTCCTTCTTTCTCATCTTCTCCCCCTCTACTTCTCTCTCATTCCTTCCTTGCCTCCCCTGGTGCCACGTGGTATAGGTGTTTGTGGTGACGGTGGACACCAGAGGAGGCCAGGAGTGGCGCCGGTGGAGAGGTGAGACTTTACACTGCACACGGGCAAGGGGGGACATCAGCCAGGGGTACGTCTGTCATCACAAAATTGAACACTGTCACTTCTGCGCACCTGATCAAGCACTTACCACCAAGATTTTCCACCATGTCTGATAGATCCTTTTGACTGATTTCTGATGGAAAATTATCTAATCAGAAGGTCGATCAGTCCACAATCTCGAGTGGCGTATGCGCACCTTTATTGATTGGTTGCTGTCACGTGATTATGTCTCACTTCTACTTCCAGTTTTAGTCCAAAGAGAAAGGCATGATCACAACCAATCAAAGATTTACCTGTCACATTGATTTCTCTTGATGAACGTGTGTGGGACATGTAGCCTTCTCATCCACTTACAGAATTGCTGTGTTAGGTGTAATTTCAACGAGCCTACTAAAAAACCCAAAAACTACTAGAACCTCTGTCTGAGCTGGATAGTCATGTGATCTGAGCATTGTTCTTGCTGCTGTCAGGTTGATGGTGTCTGGTTCCTCTGCACTTCCTGTTCCGGTGTTGGAGGAATGGCGGGAGATCACCGGTCACACGCTTCTGGAGAGATACGGCATGACGGAAATCGGCATGGCTCTGACCAACCCTCTGAGAGGACCCCGAATCCCAGGTACCCACCCCCGTGTCAATGGGACAGTCACATACTTCTGACAAAAATATTGAAGCCTCCCTCAATTCCCAATCGCATTGCCTCAGTTTCCTCTTCTCCTACAAAATGTAATGTGTTCAATGTGTTTTAAAGAGAACCCGAGGTGGATCTTCGGGGGGCAGATGGAATACAGAGGCCTGATCTCTGCCTAATGACAAGGTAATGACAAGGCTCTGTGTCCCCACACCGCCGCTCTGTGCCCCCCCACCACCACCACTGCGCTATAGCCTCCCGAGTTTAGTGACAAGATTTGTCGCTAACTCGGAGGTAAACACAGGGAAGAGGAATTCTCTGTCCAAAACGCCTGCCAGGGGCGTTCCTACAGGGTTTCCTGAGCCGCCGTTGGGCAGCTTTGTCTCCCTGGCCACGCCTCCTGCCGCTCCCCCGCCTCACGCCATGGGAGACACACAGTCTCTCAGTGCAGCGTCGTGACCCAGAGGTCACAAAAGTGAAAGTGGGCCAGTGCGGCCCACAGCAGAGACAGTTTTTGCGGCTACTTGATCTGCTCAGCCCCACGGATCAGGTAGCCTACCTCTTTTTTTCTTTTTTGAGCCCACCTCGGGGCTCTCTTTAAGGAAAAATGTAACTAACTTTAAGAAGGGAAAAAAATATAAATCCAGGCATTGCAATGTGAGAAAAAATAGAAGATGGATCGAGAAATGTTAAATACTTGCTATGTAATTAGTTCATGTTTGACCCACTGTGAACCTGCAGGTTAGCATCTTTACTCCTGGCAGGCATGCAGAACATTGCACCAACTGACCTTATCTATAAACGCTCCCATTTACAATGTGATAGGCTAAAATGTTATTATTAGGCTTGCTTGGCAGTTGGCAGCAGCCGTTATCTCCCACAATGCATCTAGGATCACAGTAAGGAAATGTGAGAAAACGCGGAAAAGCCGCCGCGTGTGTTCAGAACAAGGCGGCTGATTCCGCGTCCAACGCGGCGGTTTGCACGCGTACATCTACCATTATGGCTGAACGCGGAGAAACCGCCGCATGCCCTGATAGCGGTGCGGCTGGTTCCGCGTCCAGCGCGGCGGGTGGTACACAACACATGGCTGGTGTGGCTGGGACTGATAGTCCACACAGGTTCAGAAGGACGCGCGCGCGCGCTGAGAAGCAGAACTTTTATGACAGCCAGAAGGGAGTCAGCTGACCAAGCCCGTCAGCTGACGATTCAACCAGTTCCCATTGGTCCTGCACTTAGGGGAGGCGCTGGAGAGCGCTGTGCTATATATACTGGGTGCTGGTCATTCACTGGTTGTCTGCCGTTGCGATCACTACGTGGAAGCACTCAGACCTTTTGTTAGATTCTGTGTTACCAGTTGTTATATTCAGACTAGTTCCAGGGTGTTGATGATCAAGGACCTCACACCCAGATTAGGGAATTGTATTACCATTCTGTTATACTTCAGACTAGGTCCAGGGTGTTGATGATCAAGGACCTCATACCCAGATTAGGGACTTGTATTACCATTCTGTTATACTTCAGACTAGTTCCAGGGTGTTGATGATCACGGACCTCACACCCAGACTAGGGAATTGTGTTATCATTCTGTTATATGTCAGACTAGTTCCAGGGTGTTGATGATCATGGAGCTCACACCAAGACTAGGCATTGTTTATTATCTGTTATGACTTTCTGCTTTCCTGACCACTCTTCTGATTACTGATTTGGTACTTCGCTATATCTGATACTCTGTTGCCAAACTCTGCATGTCTTAGGATTACTGAATCTGTCTCCTGTCTTTGTACTTATCTGTCTGTGTGTTGCCGACCTGGCTTGCCCGACCTCGAGAGCTATCTCCCTACCTTAGAGATAGTGCACAGATCATTAGTGACACTCTCCTATTGGTGTCACTCACACTCTGGTCCTTCCATCTCCTGGCCTGGCTCCTCCCTTCGGGAGATTCTCAGGTTACTGGAAGGCACTTGTTCTCTTATGCAGTATAGTCTACTGCTCAGATACCTATTCTCCAGGTATTGTCCTCAAAGTATTTACTGTTGCACCAAAACACTCATATCTCTCCGGTGTCTAGAGGTTAGTGATATATCTGATTATCGGTGATACCGCAGATCACCAATAATCAGATCCTCTCTGTGTTACACCGATCGTTACAGGAAACTGCCAGAACCACGGTCCTGACATCACACTGTGGGAGGGGTTTCACCACAATATCAGCCATACACAGACATCCCTGATGATCTATTTGAGAAAAGGAATAGATTTCTTGTGGGAAAGGGGAGATCAGCTACTGATTGGGATGAAGTTTAATTTTGCATTAAAGTTTAGAGGATCTGCAGTGGAGTCATGTGGCCTGTACTGCTCCCTATTTGTTCTCTTCATTGAGTGTAATTGCTCCCAGGGCTGGTTCTAGACTTTCTACTGCCTATACTATATGTAGTATAGTTGCTCCAGTATATATGTAGTATAGTTGCCCCAGTATATGTAGTATAGCTGCCCCAGTATATATGTAGTATAGTTGCCCCAGTATATGTAGTATAGTTGCCCCAGTATATATGTAGTATAGTTGCCCCAGTATATGTAGTATAGTTGCCCCAGTATATGTAATATAGTTGCCCCAGTATATATGTAGTATAGTTGCCCCAGTATATGTAGTATAGCTGCCCCAGTATATATGTAGTATAGTTGCCCCAGTATATGTAGTATAGTTGCCCCAGTATATATGTAGTATAGTTGCCCCAGTATATGTAGTATAGCTGCCCCAGTATATATGTAGTATAGTTGCCCCAGTATATATGTAGTATAGTTGCCCCAGTATATGTAGTATAGTTGCCCCAGTATATGTAGTATAGTTGCCCCAGTATATATGTAGTATAGTTGCCCCAGTATATGTAGTATAGTTGCCCCAGTATATGTAGTATAGTTGCCCCAGTATATATGTAGTATAGTTGCCCCAGTATATGTAGTATAGTTGCCCCAGTATATGTAGTATAGCTGCCCCAGTATATATGTAGTATAGTTGCCCCAGTATATGTAGTATAGTTGCCCCAGTATATATGTAGTATAGTTGCCCCAGTATATGTAGTATAGTTGCCCCAGTATATGTAGTATAGTTGCCCCAGTATATATGTAGTATAGTTGCCCCAGTATATGTAGTATAGTTGCCCCAGTATATATGTAGTATAGTTGCCCCAGTATATATGTAGTATAGTTGCCCCAGTATATGTAGTATAGTTGCCCCAGTATAGGCAGTATAGTTGCTTCAGTATAGGTAGTATAGTTGCTCCAGTATAGGTAGTATAGATGCCCCAGTATAGGTAGTATAGTTGCTCCAGTATAGGTAGTATAGTTGCTCCAGTATAGGTAGTATAGATGCCCCAGTATAGGTAGTATAGTTGCTCCAGTATATGTAGTATAGTACTCCAGTATAGGTAGTATAGTTGCTCCAGTATAGGTAGTATAGTTGCTCCAGTATAGGTAGTATAGTTGCTCCAGTATAGGTAGTATAGTTGCTCCAGTATAGGTAGTATAGATGCCACAGTATAGGTAGTATAGTTGCTCCAGTATAGGTAGTATAGTTGCTCCAGTATAGGTAGTATAGTTGCTCCAGTATAGGTAGTATAGATGCCCCAGTATATGTAGTATAGTTGCTCCAGTATAGGTAGTATAGTTGCTCCAGTATAGGTAGTATAGTTGCTCCAGTATAGGTAGTATAGATGCCCCAGTATAGGTAGTATAGTTGCTCCAGTATAGGTAGTATAGTTGCTCCAGTATAGGTAGTATAGTTGCTCCAGTATAGGTAGTATACTTGCTCCAGTATAGGTAGTATATTTGCCCCAGTATAGGTAGTATAGTTGCCCCAGTATAGGTAGTATAGTTGCCCCAGTATATGTAGTATAGTTGCCCCAGTATATGTAGTATAGTTGCCCCAGTATATATGTAGTATAGTTGCCCCAGTATATGTAGTATAGTTGCCCCAGTATATATGTAGTATAGTTGCCCCAGTATAGGAAGTATAGTTTCCCCAGTATAGGCAGTATAGTTGCTCCAGTATAGGTAGTATAGTTGCTCCAGTATAGGTAGTATAGTTGCCCCAGTATATGTAGTATAGTTGCCCCAGTATATGTAGTATAGTTGCCCCAGTATATATGTAGTATAGTTGCCCCAGTATATATGTAGTATAGTTGCCCCAGTATATACAGTGGTGTGAAAAACTATTTGCCCCCTTCCTGATTTCTTATTCTTTTGCATGTTTGTCACACTTAAATGTTTCTGCTCATCAAAAACCGTTAACTATTAGTCAAAGATAACATAATTGAACACAAAATGCAGTTTTAAATGATGGGTTATATTATTTAGTGAAAAAAAAACTCCAAATCTACATGTCCCTGTGTGAAAAAGTGATTGCCCCCCTTGTTAAAAAATAACTTAACTGTGGTTTATCACACCTGAGTTCAATTTCTGTAGTCACCCCCAGGCCTGATTACTGCCACACCTGTTTCAATCAAGAAATAACTTAAATAGGAGCTATCTGACACAGAGAAGTAGACCAAAAGCACCTCAAAAGCTAGTCATCATGCCAAGATCCAAAGAAATTCAGGAACAAATGAGAACAAAAGTACTGTAATTGAGATCTATCAGTCTGGTAAAGGTTATAAAGCCATTTCTAAAGCTTTGGGACTCCAGCGAACCACAGTGAGAGTCATTATCCACAAATGGCAAAAACATGGAACAGTGATGAACCTTCCCAGGAGTGGCCGGCTGACCAAAATTACCCCAAGAGCGCAGAGAGAACTCATCCGAGAGGCCACAAAAGACCCCAGGACAACATCTAAAGAACTGCAGGCCTCACTTGCCTCAATTAAGGTCAGTGTTCACGACTCCACCATAAGAAAGAGATTGGGCAAAAACGGCCTGCATGGCAGATATCCAAGGCGCAATCCACTTTTAAGCAAAAAGAACATTAAGGCTCGTCTCAATTTTGCTAAAAAACATCTCAATGATTGACAAGACTTTTGGGAAAATACCTTGTGGACCGACGAGACAAAAGTTGAACTTTTTGGAAGGTGCGTGTCCCGTTACATCTGGCGTAGAAGTAACATAGCATTTCAGCAAAAGAACATCATACCAACAGTAAAATATGGTGGTGGTACTGTGATGGTCTGGGGTTGTTTTGCTGCTTCAGGACCTAGAAGGCTTGCTGTGATAGATGGAACCATGAATTCTACTGTCTACCAAAAAATCCTGAAGGAGAATGTCCGGCCATCTGTTCGTCAACTCAAGCTGAAGCGATCTTAGGTGCTGCAGCAGGACAATGACCCAAAACACACCAGCAAATCCACCTCTGAATGGCTGAAGAAAAACAAAATGAAGACTTTGGAGTGGCCTAGTCAAAGTCCTGACCTGAATCCTATTGAGATGTTGTGGCATGACCTTAAAAAGGTGGTTCATGCTAGAAAACCCTCAAATAAAGCTGAATTACTACAATTCTGCAAAGATGAGTGGGCTAAAATTCCTCCAGAGCGCTGTAAAAGACTTGTTGCAAGTTATCGCAAATGCTTGATTGCAGTTATTGCTGCTAAGGGTGGCCCAACCAGTTATTAGGTTCAGGGGGCAATTTCTTTTTCACACAGGGCCATGTAGGTTTTGAGATTTTTTTCTCACTAAATAATAAAAACCATCATTTAAAACTGCATTTTGTGTTCAATTATGATATCTTTGACTAATAGTTAACGGTTTTTAATGAGCAGAAACATTTAAGTGTGACAAACATGCAAAAGAATAAGAAATCAGGAAGGGGGCAAATAGTTTTTCACACCACTGTATGTAGTATAGTTGCCCCAGTATATATGTAGTATAGTTGCCCCAGTATATATGTAGTATAGTTGCCCCAGTATAGGCAGTATAGTTGCTCCAGAATAGGTAGTATAGTTGCCCCAGTATAGGTAGTATAGTTGCCCCAGTATAGGAAGTATAGTTGCCCCAGTATATGTAGTATAGTTGCCCCAGTATATGTAGTATAGTTGCCCCAGTATAGGTAGTATAGTTGCCCCAGTATAGGTAGTATAGTTTCCCCAGTATAGGTAGTATAGTTGCTCCAGTATAGGTAGTATAGTTGCCCCTGTATAGGCAGTATAGTTGCCCCAGTATAGGTAGTATAGTTGCCCCAGTATATGTAGTATAGTTGCCCCAGTATAGGCAGTATAGTTGCCCCAGTATAGGTAGTATAGTTTCCCCAGTATAGGTAGTATAGTTGCCCCAGTATAGGTAGTATAGTTGCCCCAGTATAGGTAGTATAGTTGCCCCAGTATATGTAGTATAGTTGCCCCAGTATAGGCAGTATAGTTGCCCCAGTATAGGTAGTATAGTCGCCCCAGTATAGGTAGTATAGTTGACCCCAGTATAGGCAGTATAGTTGCCCCAGTATAGGTAGTATAGTCGCCCCAGTATAGGTAGTATAGTTGACCCCAGTATAGGCAGTATAGTTGCCCCAGTATAGGTAGTATAGTCGCCCCAGTATAGGTAGTATAGTTGCCCCAGTATAGACAGTATAGTTGCCCCAGTATAGGTAGTATAGTCGCCCCAGTATAGGTAGTATAGTTGACCCCAGTATAGGTAGTGTAGTTTCCCTAGTATAGGTAGTATAGTTGCTCCAGTATAGGTAGTATAGTTGCCCCAGTATATGTAGTATAGTTGCCCCAGTATAGGTAGTATAGTTGCCCCAGTATAGGTAGTATAGTTGCCCCAGTATAGGTAGTATAGTTGCCCCAGTATATGTAGTATAGTTGCCCCAGTATAGGCAGTATAGTTGCCCCAGTATAGGTAGTATAGTCGCCCCAGTATAGGTAGTATAGTTGACCCCAGTATAGGCAGTATAGTTGCCCCAGTATAGGTAGTATAGTCGCCCCAGTATAGGTAGTATAGTTGACCCCAGTATAGGCAGTATAGTTGCCCCAGTATAGGTAGTATAGTCGCCCCAGTATAGGTAGTATAGTTGCCCCAGTATAGACAGTATAGTTGCCCCAGTATAGGTAGTATAGTCGCCCCAGTATAGGTAGTATAGTTGACCCCAGTATAGGTAGTGTAGTTTCCCTAGTATAGGTAGTATAGTTGCTCCAGTATAGGTAGTATAGTTGCCCCAGTATATGTAGTATAGTTGCCCCAGTATAGGCAGTATAGTTGCCCCAGTATAGGTAGTATAGTCGCCCCAGTATAGGTAGTATAGTTGACCCCAGTATAGGCAGTATAGTTGCCCCAGTATAGGTAGTATAGTCGCCCCAGTATAGGTAGTATAGTCGCCCCAGTATAGGTAGTATAGTTGCCCCAGTATAGACAGTATAGTTGCCCCAGTATAGGTAGTATAGTCGCCCCAGTATAGGTAGTATAGTTGACCCCAGTATAGGTAGTGTAGTTTCCCTAGTATAGGTAGTATAGTTGCTCCAGTATAGGTAGTATAGTTGCCCCAGTATATGTAGTATAGTTGCCCCAGTATAGGTAGTATAGTTGCCCCAGTATAGATAATGTAATTGCCTCTAGGCCTGCTCCCCACAACCGCCGCTCGTGTTACATTATGAGCTGGCAGCAGCTTCCTGTAGTATCGCCCTCGACGCCCTCCTTTCCTCCGTGCATGATGTCATACATCTTTCACGGCAGTGCGTCCAGCGGCTACTGTGAAGCAGTAGAAGCAGGACTGCGGTTCCCCAGGTAATTACAGGGAGCTGTGAAAGATGTATGACATCATGCTTGGAGGAGAGGGAGTCGGCTGGGACGATAATACAGGAAGCTCATAACAAGGTAACACGAGCGGCGGGGGGTGGGGGGGGTGTTTTGTCACTTGGCGTCATGGGCCAACTGCTCCTGGTTGCCCCCTGGGGATTTTTTTCCACTGGCCCCCTAAGAGAGAGAGCACATCCAGGTAAGAGGCGGGGCTTAGTTCTGACAGCGGACTCCTGGGGATTGCCTGCAGGAAGCCTGCCAGTCCACCACAACAGACCAGGTGCCGTCCAAGTCATGTGACTGAGCTGAATTTCCCTAAACTTGACATATTTTCACGTTTTCAATACGCTGGGCATAGGAGATTGTGCTACAAAGATGATCAGCAGGGCAATGCAGATGGCAAAGGAGAGCAAACGGGCTCTATAGTGAAAATCTCTGTAAAGTAAAAAAACTCGTGTAGAGAGAAAACCAGATATTCACCTCACCGGTTTCTGGGCCTGAATCATAGTTCTCTATGTGATAGCAGGTTAGATCCTCTGATTCCTTCAAGATGGCAAACACACCACGCCCCTTCCTGTAATGTGCACTATGGGAAAGAAAGGGGAGTGACTTTGATTGACACACCCATTTTCAGAAGTGGCAGCGCGTATAGCCCTGATGGTGGTGCTCACTAAACCGCCAGCACAGAGTGAAGGGGTGCTAAGGAGGGGCAGAGACCATCAGCAGTGCTACTGGAGAACTGAACATGTGGCTTCCTCTTTACTGAGGTCTTTATTTTATTTTATTTCATGACAGTTTCACGGTAGATTCACATCCTGCTCTGTATAGTTTTCTATTCTCACATCCTTAAAGGGGCACTATAGCAAATTAAGCATTTTTAATCACTTATGTGATTACAGATGGTATATCTACATCCTGCAGGACTTCAGTTCCTGCTCAGGGACGTAGATATTTGTCTGTTGTGGGGATGGCCGCCACTCGCACGGGTACTAGTCGCCGGCCGTTAGCGGGGAGATGAATGAATGGGAATGCATACATACTTTTTTCCCCCGATTTTTGCTCATTTTAAATATGCCTTTGTAAAGAAACTTCAGAAATCAGAAAACTTTATTTTGCCAAGCATGACTGGGTCATGCCTAGAATTGTTATTGGCACAATACATACCAGGGATGCTGTCACGAGTAGATTCGAGTGGCCTAAGCACTCGAACTCGTGATTCAAATGAGCAATAATTAATGCAGGTGTGGAGCGGGACATAAGGGGTTATTTACCCATAAGGCTGCGTGTTCCCTGCGCTCCAAATAGGATCCATACGCGTCCTATTCATCGCATTACAAGCCTCGCTGCAGGCACTTCTTCCGGCTTGAAGGAGGAAGTGCCCACAGTGCCTGCAGCGAGGCTTGTAACGCAAAGAATAGGACGCGTATGGATCCTATTTGGAGCCCAGGGAACACGCAGCCTTATGGGTAAATAACCCCTTATGTCCCGCTCCACACCTGCATTAATTATTGCTCATTTGAATCACGAGTTTGAGTGCTTAGGCCACTCGAATCTACTCGTGACAGCATCCCTGATACATACATCAGGCTCAGAGAGAAGATAGAGACATAGATAGCAGCGAGCCGTAGGGGCATCGGTTAGGACGAGTTAGCATTACATTTTGTTGCATTCCACTATACATTGCTCTGTACATTGCATTGCACTATACCGCCCCGTAGCTCGTCGTGGCTTGCATTGATGGAAGTATGTGGAGGGAGTTAAGGAGGCTGACCGCCGAGGGGAAGAAAGAGTCTCGTGGTCTTTGTGGAGATGGCCCGAAGCCTCCGGCCAAACTTGGAGATTCAGCTCCTTATTCTACCAAAAGAAAGCCTTATTGGTCAGGAAAAAACAAACTCAAATTTAGATCGATATCTTTAGATCAGAAAGAACAGAAAGTTCTAACCGGTTAAACTGATGCCGTGTAATACCCCATCGTTCATCTTGTTCCTATAAAGAGATGTGAGAAGGCGTCAGATTCTTATTGTTTAATTACAGCTGCAGCTGCTGCTATAAACGATATGAGATGAGGTTATTTAGGAATTGTGTGCCTGTGCATTCATTTTATGCGTTTCAGTTTTTCAGTCCAGCCAATGTGAAGTAAGCTGCTAAACCCCCAAAACGAAAAAGTTTAATACTCACCTATGTAGAATGAATTTGTGGAAAACTAAAAGAAAATTGAGAGCCCACGGTGGTGTAGTATGTCTAGGTCAAATTAAATAAGACCAATTATTGTGAATGAATCCTCACAAGTTCAGGTTACCACTAAGGCGACCACCATATCGGCAGGTGGGGGAGCTTAGAACCGACCCCACACAGGTTAAGACGTCGCTCTCTGTAGATCGGAAAAGTAGCAGATACACCCCTCCACCACGGGTGGACTAACTTGCAGATATGTAATGAAACAGAGGTGCCGGTAAGATTAAAATACACTAAAAACAGTTTAAAAATTGTAGGTAGTGATGGACTTTCCTCCACACTGAAGACTCGATATGTTAATTTCAGGCAAACATTTTATTGCATACACAAAAATGTGACGCGTTTCGCCCGTTTTTCACCCGCTTCTTCAGGCAATTAACAGGAGCAACTTCACACGAGCTTATTAGTAGGCAAGTATGTGAGTCATGTTAAAGAGGAGCTGTCAGCCATGCTATCTCAGAAAAAAACAAACACATATATAAGTAGATAAATACTTGCTCTACTTACATAACACATGTATTGTACTGTCCACGTTTCGATTTTAATGATTTTTCTACAGTAAAAAAAAGAGAAAATCCTTCTTAGCATTTCCCATTTTAACTGTAGCTATTTTAAAGCCAATCCTGATGTAATTTCCTCCCTTACCCTCCTCTGCCTGATTTGCCCGCCCTCCACTGTAGAAAGTGCATTGTCTCAGCATGAGAAATATTGGCCAATCAGAGAGGAACAGAGGTGTGGTGTAACGAAAATTCCACGTCGCGGACGGATTGCGGAAATATGGTCGCATCCGTTCCGACAGGCGGACCTTCCAATCCGCATCCGCCGCGCAAGATCCTCCGGGTGCACCGCGCCAAACTCACCGGCGTGCTGCTCATCAGGGCTCTGCCATCTTGCCTCTAGGGGGTACGCGCGCACGCCAGTCACACCTTTATACCCCTAGAAAGCGTGTCAGCTGACCTGGAGGTCAGCTGACGTTTTTAGCCTGCTCTGATTGGTTGCTGCTTGGGGTGGGGACTTCTGTCCCAGTATTTAAGGAAGTGCTTTTCAGTCTCACTTCGTCTGTGTTTGCGATACCCTGTGTCAGCACTCAGACTTAGTCAGTTTCCGTGTGATTATCTGGCAGGACCCCGGCTCTTGTCACACCTAACTAGTCTTGTATTTGATATTGCGTCATATACTGGTTCATTGCCAATATATACGCATATTGAACCGTATTGATTTATTGCGTATGACTCTGTGCCTGTCTTGACTATTCTTCTGTTTCCTGATTCTGTACCTCACCAGCCCGTAACATTATCGACTATTGGCTTGTTTTCTGACTATTCTCTTGTCTCACGTTTCTGTACTGTTGCCGCCTGATCCGTTGCCGAACCTCTATTTGTCTGACCTTTCTCCCTTCAGTGGAACGTCTCCCACTGTAGGGTCTCTTTCTGAGGCTTGCCTCTCTGTGACCCCCGCCCCTAGCAGACCCTTGCTGCTAGAGGCAGAGACTCCTCCACTACTTCCATTGGAGGATCTCACACACGGGGTTCCCATTCAGAGGTAACCACACCTCTGAGGAATTACTGTGTGGTGGACATTTCCACAGACTTGTGAATCTACACTGTATTGATCTTGCTGCATTTGTTTCGTGTGTCTACTACCTTTTTTGATTAGCCCGCATTATTGGCAATTCCGCAGATTGCTATATAATCGGGCCAATCCTTGTATTATTAGCGATTCTGCGGATCACTAATAATCAAGGCTCTGGGTGTGACACTGATCTTGACAGATCGTTACATGTGGGAGGAGAAAACAGGAGGGAAAAGGCTTCAGCCACTTAGGCTGCATTAGTTAAGTCTGAAGGGAAGTAGAGTAGCAAAAATGGACAACCCAGCATGCCTTGCAACTTCCTTTTTGTGTACCAAGTTTTGTGTGTACCAATAAGAATCAGGTAAACTGGGGAATGATCATTTATCAACAAGAAAAGTAATAGCGATTTTAAGTTTTGGTTTGCCTAGTTAGCTACTCACGTATGGAGAGGGAATGCTCTGGATCGCATAGACCCTTCCTGTTCCTCTCTCTGTCTCCTTGCTCCTCTGCTGTCCCCCGCTCCTCTCTCTGTCTCCTCGCTCCTCTCTCTGTCTCCTCGCTCCTCTGCTGTCCCTCGTTCCTCTCTCTGTCTCCTCGCTCCTCTGCTGTCCCTCGTTCCTCTCTCTGTCTCCTCGCTCCTCTGCTGTCCCTCGTTCCTCTCTCTGTCTCCTCGCTCCTCTGCTGTCCCTCGTTCCTGTCTCTGTCTCCTCACTCCTCTGCTGTCCCTCGTTCCTCTCTCTCTGTCTCCTTGCTCCTCTGCTGTCCCCCGTTCCTCTCTCTGTCTCATTGCTCCTCTGCTGTCCCCCGTTCCTCTCTCTGTCTCCTCGCTCCTCTGCTGTCCCTCGTTCCTCTCTCTGTCTCCTCGCTCCTCTGCTGTCCCTCGCTCCTCTCTCTGTCTCCTCGCTCCTCTGCTGCCCCTCGTTCCTCTCTCTGTCTCCTCACTCCTCTGCTGTCCCCCGTTCCTCTCTCTGTCTCCTTGCTCTTCTGCTGTCCCCCGCTCATATTTGGCACCTTCAGGACTCCTCGGGAGGCTTTGGAAGTGCTCAGACTCCCGGGGTACTTCCGATAACAAGGAGCTCCGTACTGGGTATGCGCGGGTTGTGCTCGCACGTGCGCAGTATTCAAAAGTACTCAGGGAGGGCCGAAGACATTCAAACAAACTGGTTGAAGAACTTTACAGGGCCCTGCGGTGGAACAGGGGGGCGGAGAGAGGGGCGGGAATACTCTGTGGGATCCCAAGCCTTCCCCCTCCATACGTATCTTAAAGAGACTCTGTAACATTCAAAAGATCCCCTGGGGGGTACTCACCTCGGGTGGGGGAAGCCTCCGGATCCTAATGAGGCTTCCCACGCCGTCCTCTGTCCCACGGGGGTCTCTCCGCAGCCCTCCGAACAGCCGGCGACTGTGCCGACTGTCAGTTCAATATTTACCTTTGCTGGCTCCAGCAGGGGCGCTGTGGCGGCTTTCCATTCCGAACTACACGGAAATACCCGATCTCATT
Source organism: Hyperolius riggenbachi (assembly GCF_040937935.1). NCBI lineage: Eukaryota > Metazoa > Chordata > Amphibia > Anura > Hyperoliidae > Hyperolius > Hyperolius riggenbachi. Next base: position 6,096,907 of record NC_090656.1, read on the forward strand.
CGGGTCCGCTCTACTGCGCAGGCGCAGGAAACTTGCGCCTGCGCAGTAGAGCGGACCCGACGGCGATCGGGTATTTCCGTGAAGTTCGGAGCCGACAGCCGTCAGAGCGCCTGCGCAGGAGCCAGGAAGGTAAATATTGACGTCACCGCTGCCCGGACTCCACGGAGGGCTGCAGCGAGACCCCTGACGGATGGAGGACGGCGTGGGAAGCCTCATTAGGATCCGGAGGCTTCCCCCACCCGAGGTGAGTACCCCCCAGGGGATCTTTTTATGTTACAGTTCCTCTTTAACTTTTATTTTAAAGAGGAACGGTTGCGAAAATCTTAAAATTTATAACACGTACAAATAAGAGGTACATTTCTTCCAGAGTAAAATGAGCCATAAATTACTTTTCTCCTATGTTGCTGTCACTTACAGTAGGTAGTAGAAATCTGACATTACCGACAGGTTTTGGACTAGTCCATCTCTCCATAGGGGATTCTCAGCATGGCCTTTATAAAGACTTTCACTGAAAAAGATTTATACAAAGATGCTGGCCAGCCTCCCTGCTCGCTGCACACTATTTTGGCAGTTGGACAGAGCAACTGCCATTCACTAAGTGCTTTTAAAAATAAAGAAAACCCTGAGAACCCCCCTATAGGAAGATGGGCCAGTCCAAAATCTGTCAGTAATGTCAGATTTCTACTGCTTACTGTAAGTGACAGCAAACTAGGAGAAAAGTAATTTTTGGCTCATTTTACTCTGGGAGAAATGTACTTCTTATGTGTGTGTGTTTTAAATTTTAATATTTTTGCGACAGTTCCTCTTTAAGGGCTCTTTTGCTCTTACAGGTAATTCCTGAATTGCGTTCCCCTATTTCACCGGAAGGTGCCACAAAAGTCTGTGGAGACTTTCACACTTATTGCCGTCCCTTGCGGTTCACCGGAAGTCTCCCAGCCGGCACAAGAGCAGCAGCGCGTTACCGCACGGTGTTTGGGGTGATATAAGTCTACGGGCGACGCACGGGGTGTAAATGACGGAGTGCGGTGCGTCGCCGCGTGCATGCGCTGACGGACGGGAATCCCAGTAGCAAACTTCCTGTCCAGCAGGAAGTACATCATCGAGCAGGGGGCGGCGCTATGCATATGATCGTGTCGGTGCACTCTACCGCAGGGTCATATGGGCAAGGCGTTTTGTATTGCGTTGTGATACAGCAGGAGCATATCACCACACCACAATGCATTAAGGAGAATGAAGCGGAAAAATAAATGATGATATAATGAATTGGTTGTGTAGTACGGATAATTACTACGGTAGAACATTAGTAGCAAAGAAAATATAATATTTTTATTTTCAGTTATGTAGTGTTTTTTATAAAATTGCATCATTCTCTAATTGCAGTTTACACACTACGGGCTTGATTCACATGAGTGCTAACTGTTAGCACGGCCGTTTTCGCGCAAATTTTCGCGTTTGCAGGCGATCACGAATTTTATCTTGCAATTAAACGTTTTCACACACAAACGCGAATTTCCGCGTGAAAAGTGTCAAATTCGCGTTTGCATGCGAAAACGTTTAAGTGCGCGCGGAAATTCGTGATCGCGCGCAAACGCCCGTGCTAACAGTTAGCACTCTTTTGTGAATCAAGCCCTACATCAGCATTTTAAATGATTTTACAGAGCAGGCTAGGGAACTTTTGAACTGTCCTCGGTAGAAAAAAAAGAAAATAGAGTGACTGACAGTTGAGATAACAAGCTTCAGAAGACAGAGCTCTCTGCGACTTTGAAAGTCGTGGAGCTTAATGGCTCTTTTGCATAGTTAACAAATGGAGTTTCTTAACTCTTCCTGTACTGGAAACAATTTTAGACTTATGTCTCTGCTCCTCATGTTTTATTTCTTAGCTGTACTACACATACAAATCATTATATCATACATATTTTTTTCATTTCAGTGTCTCTAAAAAAGTGTAAAATGATTGAATGGGATGATTGATCAGGCTGCTTTATCTCTAGATGTGCGGCCATCATCAGAGGAGATTATAACTCCTCTCCCGTCTCTTGCTAGCCGAGCCTGGGAGCGCAGAAAGGGTTAACCCAGTTGCCCGAGCTTCTCTCTCTCTCTGTTCACGCACGGAATTATGAATTATTCATGGGCAGCTCACGCCTCTCCGGGTCTAATCAGCGCTTTAATTGGAGGTTTAGATCACAGTTGGCTAATGGCTGCTCCAGCGGGGACCTGGCGCATTGTGACAGGCGGATCGCAGTGTGTCTTATCACCAGCCTGTCTCAGTCCTCCTAGGGCCCCTCCGTACACAGCAGCTTGTGGACTCCCCTGAGCCAAGCACATGCAGCATCCTCAATTACCCAGCCCTGCTCTTAGCGGCAGCCTCGGCGCGGAGGAGGGTGGGTGGGGGGGTTGCAGCGCCCGTCTGTTCCACTTACTGAGAGGGCTGGTGCTCCTGCCTCTCAGTCCACGGACGCTTATGGAGGTGCGGGAGGCTTATGTAGAGAATGAGGCACAAAAAGGCCATAGTGTCACCTATCTGTAAAGGACAAGGGGGAAAGGAAGGGGGGGGGGCACTCAATAGACAATTTGAGAAAACTGGTTAGCCAACCGCGGAGTAACCACCTAAATAATCTCACCTGAGATTCTTGCCGATTAGCCCATAAGGGTTGGTTGGCTGAAAAGCTTTTGTCCCACTCAGAACCGGGATCCACATCTTTCCAGCGATCCCCGGTTCTGAGTGGGACAAAAGCTCTTCAGCTGACCAACCCATATGGGCTAATCGGCAAGAATCTCAGGTGAGATTATTCCACGGTTCACTAACCAGTTTTCTCAAGTTGTCTACTGAGTGCGCTCCCCCCCCCCCCCTCCTTTTCACCTTGTCCTTTACAGATATCTTCACCACCCAGAGTGGCTTTTAAAAGCAGCAACACCAAGTAACACACTTTGCCTATGCGTTACGTCGGTATTGCCAAGATCGCTTCCTGTGTCGAGTACAGAGGTCAAACAACCCTTTCTTCCTCATAGTGTCACCTAATATAACATGTAAATAGTCTTTTGCATGCGAAGGTTGTTGCTGTGTGTTGTATTTCTGCGCTCTTCTCCGCATTTGTAAGCATGAAGGTCCTTACACACGCTAAATTAAAGTCACCGCAAACAACTTTGCCCCCGACGAAGAGAAACCAGACGACATTGTCCGCACACGGGTATTGCAAAGGACTATGGGATTGATTCACAAAGCTTTTCTTGCCTAAAGCTGGCTATGCATCTATCGACTTGTTGGCCGATCGACCATTCAGTTCGATAATTATTATTGCATCAGAGGAAAATCGGTGCTGCCAAGAGCATGCCTTATCGACGATGCGACCAATTTCTGGCCGAAATTGGTCGCCTGTATCGATCAGACATGCTGCAAGATGTTGAACCGTTGTGGTCGATCGGTGGCGCAGCAGTAACGACGAGTGATATCGGGACAAACTCGACGAAACCCCCGCCGCTGTCCCCCCAATGTCAAATCTTTCCCCCCCCCCCGCCCGGTGCAGTATACTTTTCCTGTCCATATCCACTGATGGCTGCGTCCGCAATCCGCATACACTCGTCCCACATGGTTGTTGGCATAATGTGGTAGCATGTGAGATGTCACAAGGCGGCGGAGGCGATGTCACAAGGCCGATTCCTGATTGATTTCATGCTGATCGGCCTGCGGTGTATGGACAGACCAGTCACAGATAGAGATTTGCCTCTTGGTTGAATCTGCCCATCATCGCTAGATACATGGCTACCTTTACTTTTCATCTTCACTGTAGGTAGATCTTAAGGGGCCCATACACTAGTTGATTTCAGCCATCGATCAATTCTATAGAATCGATCAGAAATTGATTCTTTCAAATCTATCTATCAATCGATCGATTTGTGGCCGATTTCGATCGAGTTTGATGGATTTATCTATCTGGCAGGATGGAAAATCTAGGTGGATCGGCTGCTGGCAGCAGATCTATGGCCCATAGAGTTGTAATTTTGAAAAGGAAAGGAGGCGCCCTTGTAGTGTGTTCGGTATAAATTTATGCAAAAAGACTTTGCTCGGTGTAGGATTCGATAATTTTATTAATAAAAGCACTTTGGACAACGCGTTTCACGGTTCAAACCGCTTCCTCAGGTCAAGTTGAGGTGCTTTGTTACAGCGTATATCCCGAAGCCACACAGGAGGAGCAGAGACGGCAAAGGCTGAGTGGCTGAGCCTACACCGAGCAAAGTCTTTTTGCATAAATTTATACCGAACACACTACAAGGGCGCCTCCTTTCCTTTTCAAAATTACAACTTAGTATCACCCCTTTGGTGGGGTTCTTCACGACTACCCAGAAGTGAAATCTTTTTCCTAAGGAGCTGCGACCGATCTTCTCAAAGACCGAGTGGGGACGGGACTTCCCTACATGCCATACAGAGTGGTTGCCTCAACAGCAACCTACACTTGTGAGTATAATTACTACTCTTACTGTCTAACCACCTACCGGGAGATAATACACCATAAGGGCTCCTGGTACCCCTGCGTTTTTTTCTTTCTGTACTTGCTACAGCCCTCGGCCCATAGAGTTGCATTGGATCTAATGGTCCAATAATGCATTTAGATAGATTTCCAGTAGATTTCATTCTGAAATCTATTGGAAATCTGTTCCTAGCGTGTGGCACACATCAGATAGATTCCTTTCAGAATCGACTTAACTGGCATCTGACAGAAATTTATCTGATGGTCGAATTTGCTGCAAATCTATAAGTGTATGGCCACCTTAAAGGGGAACTTCAGCCTAAACAAACATACTGTCATTAAGTTACATTACTTATGTTAATTAGAATAGATAGGTAATATCATTTTTTACCCACCCTGTTTTAAAAGAACAGGCAAATGTTTGTGATTCATGGGGGCTGCCATCTTTGTCATGGGGGCAGCCATCTTTTTGGTTGAAAGGAGGTGACAGGGAGCAGGAGACACAGTTCCAACTGTCCTGTGTCCTGATAACACCTCCGAGCTGCACATGCTAGGCTTCAAATGTCAAATTCAAAATGTAAAAAAAAAAAATTGCTCCAAAACAGAACGAGAACAACAACATCAGAAATCCCATCATGCTTTGCACAGCATCAGGGGAAAAAAGCCCGGGCAGTTTTCTTCTGTGCAGCCTAAAAATGAGGCTTGTATAAGAGAAACAAAGTTCTGATGCTGTGAAACTGTTAAAGAAACACCAAGCCTTTCCAGTGCTGCTGAGTCGATTTTTAGTCCGGAGGTTCACTTTAAGGGTCAGTCCACACTTCTCCCGTTACAGATCGGATCCATATCAGACGGATCAGTTTTTCTGAAGAACGGATCCATTTGACACAAATCTGATCTGGTTGGTAGGGCACGTTCCGGTCTGCACGTGAGTCGGTCGAGTCGGTATTTACGCGTGGCTGCGCACCTCTCGCCGCAACTGCTCATCCCACCGCTCTGTCCCTTCCACAGCCTGGGGGCCACCAGGAGCGTGGCTCTCCATAGGCTGCAACAGGTCAATTCTGCCTAGCAACAGGGAGAATTCTCATTGGTCCATCATAAACCAATGAGAATTCTCTCTCTTGCTGGGGATTCCCATTGGTCTATTGCAGCCCAATGGAGTATCCCCGTGCTTCTGTGGGCCTCCGGGCTCTTAGGATGGACCGAGAGACGTAGATGGACAGCATGTCGTATGAGTATGATTCCACAACGGTGACGGGATGCGGCCAAAATGGGTGATGCTGATGCGGCGACTAGCCTAGTGAGAGCGGACAGTGTCCCTTCTCATAGGCTTGCATTGGACACGTTTTCCTGTCAAATCCGCACTCTCTGCGACGTTTTCTTTCCGTGCAAGTGTGAAACCGGCCCTGATGCATGAGATAATCGGATAAGGAAAGATAATTCATGAGAGATGCAGAGTATGAGGTCGATTCATGAGTGTATAGCGCAAGGTAAATTGTTCAGCGCAAGGTAAATGTAACCCTTGCACGATTCGCGCGCTGCTGGCAGCGCAACATGCGCTCTTAAGGTGCGTGAACGTGTCGAAAATGATATGTGCTAGTACAGCTACGCGACTGCGATACTTGACTAGCGTGACCGCTACTACGTCAGGTAATGTAGTAGCAGTATTGTAGTAGCTAGTCAGGTATCGGGGGCGCGGTGTTGTACTAGCACATGTAATTTACAACAAGCTCGCGCACCTTAAGAGTCAAGTAGCTGTACTGCCGGCAGAGTGCGTAGCGTGCAACCGTTAAATTTACCTCGCACTGAACAGCGCAATATCTCTCCTTGACGTTTATTCATGAATGTATAAGTCATTATTTAAAGAGACTCTGAAGTGTATAAAAAAATCCTCATTTTATAACAAAATCCTAATTAACATATTAGCCCTACCTAAACCGCCGTATTCCCGCCACTGTACACTACCTAAATCCCCCCAAATTCCCCGGGGGGCAATCCGGGCAGTGCTTCCGTGAGAGGCAGAGCTATGAGCCGCAGCTCTGACTCTCAGCGCGTCTGTCAGCCCGGATCTCCGCCTCTCCCCCACCCCTCAGTCTTCCTTCACTGAGAGGGGCGGGGGAGAGGCGGAGATCCGCCGCTGATAGACAGGCATGGAGGCAGAGCTGCAGCCGTAAGCTCTGCCTCCAACAGCAGCAAAATTCACGATCAAGAAAGTCGGGTATTTTGCGGGGGAGAGGGAGGGGGGAGTTAGGGGGGATTTAGATAGTGTACAGCGGCGGGGATGCGGCGGTTTAGGTAGGGCTATGATGTTCAGGATTTTGTCATAAAAAAAGGATTTTTAAGAGACTTCAGTGTCTCTTTAAGTCAACTAAAGACAGATAAACCATGAGTTAAGTCGGTTAGGGAGAGATAAATTGTAACTTAATAAGTAAGGTGAGATAATTCAAAAGAAAAGTTTTGTGAATCAGCTTCCTATGTCATTAAATCTTTGCACCTTTAGGCTAAAGCCATGTTTTGCATGACACGCATACATGCTGCAGAACAATGTAGTTTGAACAAAATTGTACACACCTGGATGATTGCACAATATTTGCCAAACAGTCATCTGAGTTGATCAGCCGATCGGATCGGGCAAAGTACAGTAGCAAGAAAAAGTATGTGAACCCTTTGGAATTATATGGCTTTCTGCACAAATTAGTCATAAAAGGTGATCTGATCTTTGTCTTAAAGAGACTCTGAAGCGAGTCTCAATTCTCTTTTTTAACCTATATTCATATTAAGCCCCATAAGCACAGCTAAGCCACCACTATCCTGCGGCAAAACGAGGGGTTTATAACCCCCAAATCCCCTCCTACCTCCGGGGAGCGCTTCCTGCTTGAGGCAGAGCTACAGCCATAAGCTCTGCCTCAAGCGCGTCAATCCCCGCTGATCGCCGCCTCTCTCCCGCCCCTCTCATCTGCCTACACAGAGAGGGGCGGGGAAGAGGCGGAGATCCGCGCGGCTGATTGACGCGCATGGAGGCAGAGCTACAGCTCATAGCTCTGCCTCCAGGAAGTGCGAAATCCACAACCAAGAAAGTCGTGGATTTTGCAGGGAGATTTGGGAGGTATTAACCCCTCGTTGGCTTAGCTGTGCTTATGGGGCTTAAGATGAATATAGGTTAAAAAAGAGAATTGAGACTCGCTTCAGAGTCTCTTTAAGTCACAACAATAGACTATTACAGTCTGCTTAAACTAAGAGGGAGAGAGAGACTGACTGTAAGGCCAAGCCCCGCCCACGTAGGTCTGCAGGAGAGTGTCTGAGAGGCTGCATGGCCAAGCCCCGCCCAGGTAGATCTGCAGGAGGGGTCTGAGAGGCTGCATGGCCAAGCCCTGCCCACGTAGGTCTGCAGGAGAGTGTCTGAGTGGCTGCATGGCCAAGCCCTGCCCACGTAGGTCTGCAGGAGGGGTCTGAGAGGCTGCATGGCCAAGCCCCGCCCAGGTAGATCTGCAGGAGGGGTCTGAGAGGCTGCATGGCCAAGCCCCGCCCAGGTAGATCTGCAGGAGGGGTCTGAGAGGCTGCATGGCCAAGCCCCGCCCAGGTAGATCTGCAGGAGGGGTCTGAGAGGCTGCATGGCCAAGCCCCGCCCAGGTAGATCTGCAGGAGGGGTCTGAGAGGCTGCATGGCCAAGCCCCGCCCAGGTAGATCTGCAGGAGGGGTCTGAGAGGCTGCATGGCCAAGCCCCGCCCAGGTAGATCTGCAGGAGGGGTCTGAGAGGCTGCATGGCCAAGCCCCGCCCAGGTAGATCTGCAGGAGGGGTCTGAGAGGCTGCATGGCCAAGCCCCGCCCAGGTAGATCTGCAGGAGGGGTCTGAGAGGCTGCATGGCCAAGCCCCGCCCAGGTAGATCTGCAGGAGGGGTCTGAGAGGCTGCATGGCCAAGCCCCGCCCAGGTAGATCTGCAGGAGGGGTCTGAGAGGCTGCATGGCAAGCCCCTCCACAAAGATCTGCAGGAGAGAGGGCAAGTTGCATCTAAAGCCCCATCTACACCATACAATTCTTTGTCCGATTCGATTCATTGATTTGATTCGATTCGACATGTCTGATTCATGATTCGATTCAATTTGATCCAATTGCCATTGTTTTGAATGGGAAATTGAATCGAATCATAAATCACACATGTCAGATTGAATCAAATTGAATCAAATCGGACAAAGAATCTTAGGGTGTAGATGGGGCTTAAAGCCCCGCACACATGCTCAACAGCGGTCTTTTATGTAGCACAATTATCAAACAGTTGGATTGACTTCTTATCAGTCTTATCAGCTGTGTGAACGATAGCAAGCAACTTTTTTGGGTTGTTCAACTTGTTTCACAACAAAGCTTGTTTGATAATTGTGCTGCATACGAGACCGCTGTTGAGCGTGTGTGGAAGACTGGTACACACCATGCAATCTTCACTTCAGATCCTATTTCTGATTGAGGTAATGATCAGATCGGCCCAATAACAATATATACATCCTGCTGATTGGCAGCAATCCCAAGTTCAAAATCAATGTCTGTATCGATCGAATACAAATCGGACATGATGGAAAATATTGATGCAAATACTGGCGATCGCTCCATGTATATGTCCTTTTGGTTCATTTTCAATTGATATCCAGTCTGAAAAATGATCTGAAATCTGATTGGATTTCTATAAAATGGCATATACAGTATGTGTACACTAACTTTCTTCTATATCCGAACGATGCCAGATCTAAATATCGATCTCATCACTCACTCATATAGGATCTAAAGTGAAAATTGCATGGTGTGTGACAGACTTTATGCTTTGCCCCTTAAAGTGGAACTGTACTCGTAAAACTAAAATTCCAGTAACTACTCTTAGGTACATGAAAGAACATTTTAAAGCATTTCCACACATCCTGTGTTTAAAAACCTTTATTTTCACTGCAGAGAGCAGGAGAAGTTTCTTATCTCTGGTCATCTGCAAATGTAATCATTTCTGGCTAAAGCTCTCTGAGGCATGTGTCTTTACTCTGCCCCCTCCTTCTGCTGAAGTGACTCAGCTGTTGCTAGGGCAATGTGTCTGCTCACCAGAGGGGAAGGGGGGAGGTGTGCATAGTGAAGACACATGCCTCAAAGAGCTTCAGCTGGCAATAATTACATTAGCCTTTGCTGAGGACCTGAGATAAGCAAGCTTCTCCTGCTCTCTGCAGTGAAAAGAAAATGTCCCACGCACAGAAAAGGAAAAATCCCCCACACAGAAAATGTATGGGAATGCTTTCAAATGTTCCTTTATGTAACAAGGAATAGTTACTGAAATTGAAGATTTGGAAGTATAATACCACTTAAACTGATTTAAAGAGGAGCTGTTAGGTATAGGGTCTCAAAGAAAATAAACACATATATCAGTAGATAAACATTGGCTGTACTTACATTACATATGCATTTCACTGTCCATGTTTGTACTTCACAGAATTTTTATATAGTATATGCAGAGAATGATGCTCCTGACAGCTCATGGCAGGTTCCATGTTTGTCTGTCTCCTATGAAGCCAAATGTGTCGTCATGTCCTGCCTGCTTCCTGATGATTAGACTCTCACAAACGCTGGTAATGAATAACACAGTGTGCAGTGAATATTAATGAGCCATGTGGCTAGGAACAATAGCTGACTCCTGCAGTGTACTCTGCCGGAGATTTATCAGTGCTGTGAGCTGGACTGAGTTACATGCTGTTGTAACTTGACCCTGTAACTTCTCACTAGCAGCCGAGGGGAGGGCCCCAGAATGCTTTGCAGTATGGTATGCAGTAGGGCTGCACGATTTTAGGGAAAAATCGAAATTGCGATTTTCCTCTCAGAAATTGCAATTTCGATTTTTCCCCGATTTTTTTCAAATGCTGGGGGGGTTCTGCACTGCCTGGTCCGCTGTATGTAATTCTTTGCTTCTAGCCCCGCAGTGCGAGGATTGGCCAGAAGCAGTGAATATGTATGAGTGTTAATGAGCGGGGGGGGGGGGATCCACTCCAGCGAGCGGCCAGGCACATCATACAGCATTACCAATCACTGGCTAGTGATGGAATGACGGCAGCGGTAGGCGGAGCTGTATGCTCTGTACAGCTCCGCCTACCACTGCCGTCATTCCATCGCTAGCCAGTGATTGGTAATGCTGCTGTATGTGCCCGGCCGCTCGCTCGAGTGGATCCGCCCCCCGCTCATTAACACTCATACATATTCACTGCTTCTGGCCAATCCGCGCACAGCGGGGCCAGAAGCAAATTATTAAACAGGAACGAAAAACCGAAAGTACTGACGATCAGCAGATCGTCTTGCCACGAACCGCGGTTTCGGTTTTAAACCGAAAAACTGTGCAGCCCTAGTATGCGGCCTCTCGTCCTTTTTAAGGGCTTGGGAATACAGAGCCTTGCTGTCAGCACACATCAAAAGTAAGAGGGATTTTTAACTTCAGTATTGCCTTTTTGGCTTCCTTCTAAACTGTTTAACACAGGAGAATAGAGGTTTAAATTAGCTTTTGCAGCCTGACAGTTACTCTTTAAGTGCCAGGTTCATGGTGAGTAGCAGCCTGAGCCAATCTCTGAGGGCTCGGGGGGAGGGAGTTTGAGTTTCAACCTGGGCCATCCATAACCCTCTCAAAAGGCTCTGTGGACTGGAGGGCAAAGGAAAGCATAGGACACGCCCCTCCCAGAAAGCACTGCTGAATGGAGGCTGACCTCCTAGTCAAGGCCCCTCCCATGCGGAGCAGGAGGAGGAAGGGATGGGGTGGTGCTCCTCTGAAAAGGCGCTATGGGAGGAAACTGCTGCTGTTTTTGTCATTATCAGGAATCTTGACTTCTATGTATCTATTTGCTGATTTATTTTTTTTTCATTTTCTATTTATGGAGCCCTGTAACTGAAACATGTCACAAGTTTTGCAATCCATACTGCAGAACAGGAGGTGCCACAAGCTGGAGACTGACCTTGTTACGCCGATTCCCACACATAGTAAATTCAGCGTTATGAAACAAAACACAGATTTATAGAAAGCAGAAATATACTGGAGAGCTGAGAAGCATGTAATGATCCGAGGCTCCTACACATAGGAGTATCGTACACAAACATGGGTGACAAACGGTGACCTGGAGCTTCTGTTCTGTCTGCAGGATCGGTGGGGAATCCTCTGCCTGGAGTACAAGTCCGTATTGCCACTGAGATGCCGCAGAAGCATGGCGTATCGTATACCGTCCTCGCTGAGGGAGATGCCAGAAGAACCAAGGTATGTGGCTACATCAAACTCCAGAGAGGCGCTGAGAAATGTGCTAATGCTCGGCAAAGTCATGTGACCACTCCTGGCCAATCGCTGGACGTTCCATATGCCTGGTGTAGCAGCGACTGCTGGAATGATGTGCAGAGTTGATAGCTCCTATACAATCTCACTATTAATATTGTAAACTAGTAGACCCAAGCCCGTTTAAAAACAGGCTCTAGGTCTGTTTTTTTTTACTTTGCGCGCGCACCCGTCTGCCTGCCCGGCTCACTGGCCCCGTCCTCCAGTCCCAACTGCTCTTCGGGTCCGTGCTGCGGACATGCGCAGTAGCAAAAAGCACAGACCCAGCTACACAGGGACAGCGTGACGCAGGGACACAGAGGTTTTATTATAGAGGATGCGAAAGTTTGGATGTTTGTTACTCGATCACGCAACAATGGCTGAACGGATGTGAATGAAATTTGGCACACATAGTACATTACCTGGAATAACATACAGGATACTTTTTATCCCCATAACCAAAAAGTGGGCGGAGAAAAATACAAATTTCACTGGGAAAATATAAACAGCAGCCATTCTTACACTGTTAATGGCAGGGTTCTCAAACTTTGCACAGTTGCTCACTGGGTGACTGGGATTAATATTCAGAAAAGTGGGTGGAGCCTACAAAAGCCAATCAAAATTCAGCTATTGATTTTTAAGGGGAATATGTCATTGCTGCCATTCTTGCACTGTTAATAGCACAAGCCACAGATCAGGTACAGTTATTGGGTCACTGGGGTTCAAATTCAGAAAAGGGGGTGGAGCCACAGCCAATCAGATTTGTTTTTTTTTCAGTGCAAATTATTGATGCCAAAGACCGCAAAGCTCACAAACTAGGTCATTGAGTAATTGAGTGTTAGGGTTAGGAAAACGGGGCGGAGCCAACACCAGCCAAATACATACCAGGGCAACGCCGGGCCATCAGCTAGCATAGAATAATTACCTTATTTAGGGGGCTTAACTCAATGAAGCGTTACCACTCCTAGAGTCAGTTATCTGGGTTACAAGACCACTTTTAGGCGCAATATAGATTTGTAAGTTACCCCTCATTGAAATAATTAAAACACTTAGACCAATCTTTTCGTGCAAAATGTATTCCCGTTCAGTGTTCTCCCCGGGCTCTTTTAGCTGGGTGCTCCACCCGGCTAGTTTTGGTGAGCACCCGGCTGTCATCAGCTCACCTCCTCCTATGCTGTAAGGAGAGTTGTGCAGAAAAGCACCAGCCCTGCATTCTCTCATCTCGCCCCACCCGGCTACATTTTCATGCCACCCAGCTGGAAAACAATTCTGGGGAGAACAGTGCTGTAGTTATATACACTGAGGCAGGTTTCAAACTGCGCATTGGCGTCAGCCCAGTCCAGGGGCCGCACCTCCGAAAAAAGCCTTACGCAGTAATCCCCATCTTGCAGCAGGCCAAACAGGAAGTGACGCTCACTTCCTGTGTGCACATTGATGATGTGCACGTTTAGCAAGTGTATTGCTAAAATACAATTCCGGGCATGCGCGACGTGTAAAAATTGCAGGTGTTGTTTTAAAACACGCTTGTCGCCATAGACGTGCGCAACTTCTGGTCCGCCGCAGAGGTCGCATGGTAATGTAGATATGTGTTAGATTAGACCAGGCATGGGCAAACCTGGCCCTCCAGCTGTTAAGGTACAAGTCCCACAATGCATTTGCATTTGAGTCATGACTGTGGCTGTCAGACTCCTGTAACGCATTGTGGGACTTGTAGTTCCTTAACAGCTGGAGGGCCAAGTTTGCCCATGCCTGGATAAGCTACGTCTCTGCACTGTTTCTGCACACAATCTGCACTGTTTCTACTTCCTGCTTTCGTGGAAGCAGACATAGGGCTTTACACATCCTCTGCTTTCAAATGAGCTTATCTGCTGTGGCAGTCAGGTGATACAGGGGAGAGATCAAATTACAACTCGTGATTAGTCACAGATGAAGGGGAATTAGAAAGGCTAAACTCGCTAAATACATACATGGTTCACTTCTCTATGTTTTCCTTCTGGCCTGTGCAAGAGTTCAGGTCTTCAACTGAAGTGAGAGGGATATGGAGGCTGCCATATTGATTTTCTTTTAAACAATACCAGTTGCCTGGCTGTCCTGCTGGTCCTGTGCCTCTAATACTCACCATAGCGTAAAGCCAAAAAGGAAATTTAATATGAATAAAAGCGCTTTCTTCCAATAAAACGATGAATAAAATCTCGCAGGGTTTTAGCGGGCTCCGCCCCGTTTGCGGCCTGCTGGGCTGGTTTGGGTCGCGCCCCGCCGTTTCCACATCAACTGCATGCTCCTGATGAGTCGCTGTAGGCAATGAAACTACTAGAGCCGTGCAGTTATTTATGTGCGATGTATTATAATATTGCATACAAGATTGGATAATGATTGTACAACCCGAGTGCACAGTGTATGGCTGCCTTCGTTACGGGTCATTTTGCACCAGGCCAGGGACCGAATGACGCAGAGAAAGCCGCAGGACTCGGATCCACACATAGAAGAGTTCAGCTGAGGTTAATATCTGAATGTTTCCTTCGCAAAGAGAGATTTGGTTAATTTTTGTACCTCAGACACTTCCCATAATTCCACAAGGCGTGTAAAGCTCAGCGGGGAGCGAGATTGCTTCTGCTTTTATTCTGTCTTCCAACAGATGGCTTAAAACAAAATGACACCATCGCTACTTGTTGAAGTTTTCCTCCTCCCGGCAGAAATATCACAGCATCAATATTAATTTGGAAAATAAAAATTTGCGGAGATTTAATGTCGGTGGGTAGGAAGCCAAGAGAGAGAGACGAGAGGCTTGGCTGCCGTGTAACACAGCGGGGAGAGAGAGAGACGAGAGGCTTGTCTGCCGTGTAACACAGCGGGGAGAGAGAGAGAGACGAGAGGCTTGTCTGCCGTGTAACACAGCGGGGAGAGAGAGAGACGAGAGGCTTGGCTGCCGTGTAACACAGCGGGGAGAGAGAGAGACGAGAGGCTTGGCTGCCGTGTAACACAGCGGGGAGAGAGAGAGACGAGAGGCTTGGCTGCCGTGTAACACAGCGGGGAGAGAGAGAGACGAGAGGCTTGGCTGCCGTGTAACACAGCGGGGAGAGAGAGAGACGAGAGGCTTGGCTGCCGTGTAACACAGCAGGGAGAGAGAGAGACGAGAGGCTTGGCTGCCGTGTAACACAGCGGGGAGAGAGAGAGACGAGAGGCTTGGCTGCCGTGTAACACAGCGGGGAGAGAGAGAGACGAGAGGCTTGGCTGCCGTGTAACACAGCGGGGAGAGAGAGAGACGAGAGGCTTGGCTGCCGTGTAACACAGCGGGGAGAGAGAGAGACGAGAGGCTTGTCTGCCGTGTAACACAGCGGGGAGAGAGAGAGACGAGAGGCTTGGCTGCCGTGTAACACAGCGGGGAGAGAGAGAGGCGAGAGGCTTGGCTGCCGTGTAACACAGCGGGGAGAGAGAGATGAGAGGCTTGTCTGCCGTGTAACACAGCGGGGAGAGAGAGAGACGAGAGGCTTGTCTGCCGTGTAACACAGCGGGGAGAGAGAGAGACGAGAGGCTTGGCTGCCGTGTAACACAGCGGGGAGAGAGAGAGACGAGAGGCTTGGCTGCCGTGTAACACAGCGGGGAGAGAGAGAGACGAGAGGCTTGGCTGCCGTGTAACACAGCGGGGAGAGAGAGAGACGAGAGGCTTGGCTGCCGTGTAACACAGCGGGGAGAGAGAGAGACGAGAGGCTTGGCTGCCGTGTAAAACAGCGGGGAGAGAGAGAGGCGAGAGGCTTGGCTGCCGTGTAACACAGCGGGGAGAGAGAGAGACGAGAGGCTTGTCTGCCGTGTAACACAGCGGGGAGAGAGAGAGACGAGAGGCTTGTCTGCCGTGTAACACAGCGGGGAGAGAGAGAGACGAGAGGCTTGGCTGCCGTGTAACACAGCGGGGAGAGAGAGAGACGAGAGGCTTGGCTGCCGTGTAACACAGCGGGGAGAGAGAGAGACGAGAGGCTTGGCTGCCGTGTAACACAGCGGGGAGAGAGAGAGACGAGAGGCTTGGCTGCCGTGTAACACAGCGGGGAGAGAGAGAGACGAGAGGCTTGGCTGCCGTGTAACACAGCGGGGAGAGAGAGAGACGAGAGGCTTGGCTGCCGTGTAACACAGCGGGGAGAGAGAGAGACGAGAGGCTTGGCTGCCGTGTAACACAGCGGGGAGAGAGAGACGAGAGGCTTGTCTGCCGTGTAACACAGCGGGGAGAGAGAGAGACGAGAGGCTTGGCTGCCGTGTAACACAGCGGGGAGAGAGAGAGACGAGAGGCTTGGCTGCCGTGTAACACAGCGGGGAGAGAGAGAGACGAGAGGCTTGGCTGCCGTGTAACACAGCGGGGAGAGAGAGAGACGAGAGGCTTGGCTGCCGTGTAACACAGCGGGGAGAGAGAGAGACGAGAGGCTTGTCTGCCGTGTAACACAGCGGGGAGAGAGAGATGAGAGGCTTGTCTGCCGTGTAACACAGCGGGGAGAGAGAGAGACGAGAGGCTTGTCTGCCGTGTAACACAGCGGGGAGAGAGAGAGACGAGAGGCTTGGCTGCCGTGTAACACAGCGGGGAGAGAGAGAGACGAGAGGCTTGGCTGCCGTGTAACACAGCGGGGAGAGAGAGAGACGAGAGGCTTGTCTGCCGTGTAACACAGCGGGGAGAGAGAGAGACGAGAGGCTTGGCTGCCGTGTAACACAGCGGGGAGAGAGAGAGACGAGAGGCTTGGCTGCCGTGTAACACAGCGGGGAGAGAGAGAGACGAGAGGCTTGGCTGCTGTGTAACACAGCGGGGAGAGAGAGAGACGAGAGGCTTGGCTGCCGTGTAACACAGCGGGGAGAGAGAGAGACGAGAGGCTTGGCTGCCGTGTAACACAGCGGGGAGAGAGAGAGACGAGAGGCTTGTCTGCCGTGTAACACAGCGGGGAGAGAGAGAGACGAGAGGCTTGGCTGCCGTGTAACACAGCGGGGAGAGAGAGAGACGAGAGGCTTGTCTGCCGTGTAACACAGCGGGGAGAGAGAGAGACGAGAGGCTTGGCTGCCGTGTAACACAGCGGGGAGAGAGAGAGACGAGAGGCTTGGCTGCCGTGTAACACAGCGGGGAGAGAGAGAGACGAGAGGCTTGGCTGCCGTGTAACACAGCGGGGAGAGAGAGAGACGAGAGGCTTGGCTGCCGTGTAACACAGCGGGGAGAGAGAGAGACGATGGAGGAAGACACAGCAGCCAGAAATCTGTCACTAAGCCCAAAACCTCCCCAAGATTAGAGTGTGTGTGGCTGCTAATGGAGTGTCTTATAGAGTACCTGAGATGAGCTGGGGCAGGGGTCCTCAAACCACGGCCTGCGGGGCTGAATGCGGCCCGCCGAGGCTTTTTCACTGGCCCCCAAACACAAAATGTATAACTTATAGATTTGGCTGACTGCACCTTTAAACATCAGCGGCCCGCATATAGAATAGCAGTGCTGGCTCCACCCATCCACATACTGTAGAAGCCAATGAGCAGTCATTGGCTGGCTTCCAATCCAATGCTGCATCAGGTGACACTGCAGTCCATCTGGACGTCAGGTTGTCACCTGGGTATGCTTCACTGTCTGGTGCACAAAGACATCCCTTCAGGCGCCACATGACTGAATGGCTGCTGCTGTGGGTTATAGTAGAAATGAAGGAGACACTCCAATGGCCAATAAACTTGCGTTTATATATATCAGGTGGCAAACACAACATGTTTCTGGGCGAACCCCTTTTTCAAGTGTACCTGACTATGGGCCTTACTCAGCATCCCCTCGGGTCATCATGGCGGCCGGCGTGACAATACTGCGCATGCCCGGTATCGCGCAGTCTGTTGTTCCGCTTGCGCGCGCATTATGCAGAGAAGTTGGTCCTTCAGTTGGTCGGTGCGTGAAAAATACAAGCCGTGCTGTCGCTTGGTCGTGCGGTCAGTCATGTCGTCGGGTTCGTCGTGCAGAAAAATTGCATGTGTGTGAGCCTTTAATGATATAGGACTGGGGGATCTCAGGGTTAAATACTTACCCGATCAGACGTAAATACTCCCGACAGATGATCACTCCGCCCCCACCCCTTGGAATTACGGCTGTGGCGTTTTAAAGAACAGCCTCTGCCAAGATTCTGGCCACTATGCCGTGGCCTGATTGGTGACTGCCGGTTTCAGGAGAGCTTTGGCAGACTTCGGAAACATGGCCGTGACTGCTTTCCCGAGGAGGGGGCGGAGCATCAACTGTGACCCAATTATGTCGGATCAGGTAAGTGTTTAGTCCTGAGACCCCCCCCCCCCCCCCCACATTCCTGCATAAAGAGGAACTGTCGCAAAAATCTTGAAATTTAAACCACATACAAATAAGAAGTACATTTCTTCCAGAGTAAAATGAGCCATAAATTACTTTTCTCCTATGTTGCTGTCACTTACAGTAGGAGGTAGAAATCTGACATTACTGACAGATTTTGGCTAGTCCATCTCTCCATGGGGGATTCTTAGCATGGCCTTTATTCTTTATAAAGATATTCCCTGAAAAAGATTTATACAAAGATGCTGGGCAGCCTCACTGCTCACTGTACACTATTCTGGCAGTTGGACGGAGCAACTGCCATTCACTAAGTGCTTTCAAAACATATAAGGTAGCCTCCCCTCCTCCTTCCCTCCCCATAGAACAATACATGCAGCCTCCTCCTGTCCTCCTCCTTCCCTCTGCAAAGCACAGTACATGCAGCCTCCTGGGAGCTAGTCTACTTTAGGGGACCCGCCGTAAATCCCCATAGAGAATTTGAGCTGTGCTGAAAACGGAGCGAATTTCCGCTTTCAGCCTGTTTAAAACCCCACAAGTTATATATCTATGTAAAGCTCAGAATCTGCTCTAACGAATGGTGCCACTTTCGGTGAGAAAAAGCTGAAACTCACCGTGTAGGAGGCGCCGAACAGCCGCGATCGCGGCTCCGTCAGCCATCTTGACATCTGTGCTGCTCCTATTTTTCATTCTCATTGGAGGGATTCTCTTTGATTTTTGGGGGATTCTCATTGGAGGGATTGTTAGCTGGGGGCGTGCCAGAAACTGCTCTCACAAGACTCACAAGTTACCATGTCTACCGACCTTCAGGGCTGTGAAAAATAATAAGTTTGGCCGAATGAAATTAAACTGTGCCGAACAGATAGGAAATTACATCCTCCTGTTCCCCCCTCCCATCTGCCAACACACACCGCCCAACGCAGTAGTAATAGGAAGCCAGTAGAAAACATTTCACCTTTTTTGTTTTTTCCCCCTTCTCTCTGGCACGCCCCCAGCTAACAATCCCTCCAATGAGGAGGGAGAAAAATAGGAGCAGCACAGAACCAAGATGGCCGTCGGAGGCGCGATCGCGGCCGTTTGGCGCCTCGTACAAGGTGAGTTTCACCTTTTGCTCACCGAAAGTACCATCATTCGTTAGAGTAGATTCTCAGCTTTCCATAGATATATAACTTGTGGGGGTTTAGAAGAGCTGAAAGCGGAAATTCGCTCCGTTTTCAGCACAGCCCAAATTCTCTATGGGGATTTACGGTGGGTCCCCTAAAGTAGACTAGCTCCGCCTCCTGCCTCTATTCCCCTCTCCATAGCACAGTACATGCAGCCTTCTGCCTCCGCTCTCCATAGAACAGTACATGCAGCCTCCTGCCTCTCCCCTCTCTATAGGACAGTATGGAGGGAGAGGGGAGCCTCCTGCCTCCCCTCTCCATAGCACAGTACATGCAGCCTCCTGCCTCCCCTCTCCATAGGACAGTACATGCAGCCTCCTGCCTCTCTTCACCTCTCCATAGGACAGTACATGCAACCTCCTGCCTCTCCTCCCCTCTCCATAGAACAGTACATGCAGCCTCCTGCCTCTCCTCCCCTCTCCATAGCACAGTACATGCAGCCTCCTGCCTCCCCTCTCCATAGGACAGTACATGCAGCCTCCTGCCTCTCCTCCCCTCTCCATAGGACAGTACATGCAGCCTCCTGCCTCCCCTCTCCATAGGACAGTACATGCAGCCTCCTGCCTCTCCTCCCCTCTCCATAGGACAGTACATGCAGCCTCCTGCCTCTCCTCCCCTCTCCATAGGACAATACGTGCAGCCTCATGCCTCTCCTCTCCATAGGACAGTACATGCTGCCTCCTCCCCTCTCCATAGCATAGTACATGCAGCCTCCTGCCTCCCCCAAGCCCCCCCCCCCCCCCCCCCCCCCCCCATAGTACAGTGCCATGATAATCTTACTTTTGGCAGGAAAGAATCTGCAGTGGAGCACAGTGTTCTTGTCATAAGAAAGAATCCAGCGAGGAGAGAGTTAACAGCGGCAGTTGCAGCGGGGGAGGGCCGCTATCCTGCGCAGAGATACGGGACGCACGTTTTGCTTTATTGTCTTCACGCGTCTTCTTACTGACTCTTCCCTTTCGCACTCCTCTTCCTTCTACTTCTGCCAACTGGCGCCAGCCCTGTGCCAAGACTCCCAACTGGCAGATGCTGCGCACAGCAGATGTTTTCCTAAAGATATGGGAGTGTTACCAAAACTTTAGATAGCTCATGAGGTCAACACCAGCTGTACGCAGGGAATGTGTGCGATCATGTGTGACAATGCGTGTGCATGTGTCACCGAGCGTGTCTCACCGAGTGTGTGATTGCATGTGTGTGTGTTGGAGTGTTTGTATGTGTGTGACAATGGGTCTATGTTTGTGATGGCATGTGTGTGTCAGCAAGTATGTGTGTGTGTGCCAGTGAGTGCATACGTGTGACAATGAGTGTGTCTTAGGTTTGGGACATCATTTGTGTGCCAGCGAGGATGGTAGTGTGACATGTGCTAAGGAGCTGTGGGCCCCGATGAAAGTCTTACATTGGGGCCCACAAGCACTCTATACATAACAATTGATACGGCGCACCAAAACCTGCCAATGGCCACTACAGTGTCAGAGGTGCAAGAAGGGGATGGGGATCAGTTTGTTAATGATCAATACTATTCATAGTATCTGTAGAAGGGATTATTCCCAGCACAGGACCAATATAGAGCTAATTCTGCAGTTGAGGGAGGGTCCTCCGGGGCCCCTCTGGCCCAAGGGCCCCGATGCGGTCGCTACCTCTGCACCCCCTATTGCTACGCCCCTGCCTGAAGTGAAAGAGATATGGAGGTTCCCATTTTTATTTCCTTTTAAACAATGCACATTGCCTGGCTGTCCTGCTGATCCTCCGCCTCTAATTCTTTGAGCCATAGATCTTGAACAAGCCTGCAGATCAGGTGCTCTGACTGAGGGTCCTTTTCCCACTGAGGCGGTCCTGTATTTTTACTGCACCCTTCTGCCGAACAATGAAAGTCTATGGCGACAATCATACTGCGACATGTTATGTAACACGTTATGGCGCAACACAGCGGAAGTGACGTTTTCGTTCCCTCCCCGACGCAGGTCCAAAACTCCATTAGGGCCCAATCACACTTGCTGATCGCAAAACGCTAGCGCTTTTGCTGGCGTTTTGCTATGGCGATCTTGTCCGTTGAATGCAAAAAAAATCACCATTCACACTTGGCAATTTTTTTAGCGGTTGCCGGGAAATCGTCTGAAAATGGTGCAGGCTACGCATTCGCATTTAGCGTTTTTGGGTGATTTGCGGCGATTAGCGCAAATCGCCCAAGTAACAACGGGCCAATAGCGTTTGAGCATTTTGCCGAAATTGCGGCAAAACGCTCAAGTGTGAATGGGCCCTTAACACTGTGGGGGATGCATTGAGTTGCGGCGATGTGCATTGTCTCGGAAGTTAGTCTATGGCGATGCGTGGATTTTAAAACAATTACTTACATGACACCGCAGCATGCATGCAAATCCAGGGTTGTCAGGAGTAAATCCTTTATCCACTTTTCACAATGACGGGGCCGTTTGTAAGATGTAGGTGTGACAGTGTGCATTTCAGTGAGTATTAGTGTGTGGGACGAGCATGTGTATGTTTGTGTCGGTGACTGGGTGTGTGAATACATGTGACCACTGGTGTACGTGCGTGTGTGTCCACAGGTGTTTTGTGTACATGCGTGTGTGTGTATGACAGTGTGTGTGCCTGTGGCAATGTATGTGCAGGTGCTTGTTGCAGTATGTGTGTGACAGTGTGTGTGCATGTGGCAGTGTGTGTGCAGGTACGTGTGTGCCTGTGGTAGTGTGTGCGCAGGTGCTGTGATGGTGTGTGTTCGTGTGGCAGTGTGTGCGCAGGCGCGTGTGGCAGTGTGTGTGCAGGCACGTGTGTGTGCAGGTGCACGTGGCAGTGTGTTTGCAAGAGTGTGTGGCATTGTGTGCGCAGGCGCGAGTGGCAGTGTGTGTGCAGGCACTTATGTGGCAGTATATGTGCAGGTGCGTGAGTGCAGGCACGTATGGCAGTGTGTGTGCAGGCACATGTGTGTGCAGGTGCACGTGGCAGTGTGTTTGCAAGAGTGTGTGGCATTGTGTGCGCAGGCGCGAGTGGCAGTGTGTGTGCAGGCACTTATGTGGCAGTATATGTGCAGGTGCGTGAGTGCAGGCACGTATGGCAGTGTGTGTGCAGGCACGTGTGTGTGCAGGTGCACGTGGCAGTGTGTTTGCAAGAATGTGTGGCAGTGTGTGTGCAGGCACTTATGTGGCAGTATGTTTGCAGGTGCGTGTGATAGTGTGTGTGCAGGCACTTATGTACGCGTGGCAGTGTGTGCAGGCACGTGTGGCAGTGTGTGTGCAGGTGCATGTGGCAGTGTGTAGCAGTGTGTGCAGGCACTTGTGTGCGTGAGGCAGTGTGTGTGCAGGTGCATGTGGCAGTGTGTGCGCAGGTGCATGTGATAGTGTGTGTGCAGGCACTTGTGTACGCGTGGCAGTGTATGCAGGCACGTGTGGCAGTGTGTGTGCAGGTGCATGTGGCAGTGTGTGGCAGTGTGTGCAGGCACTTGTGTGCGTGAGGCAGTGTGTGTGCAGGTGCATGTGGCAGTGTGTGCGCAGGTGCATGTGATAGTGTGTGTGCAGGCACTTGTGTACGCGTGGCAGTGTGTGCAGGCACGTGTGGCAGTGTGTGTGCAGGTGCATGTGGCAGTGTGTGTGCAGGTGCATGTGGCAGTGTGTGCGTGAGGCAGTGTGTGTGCGCGTGTGGCAGTGTGTGCGCAGGCACGTGTGGCAGTGTGTGCAGGCACTTGTGTGCGTGAGGCAGTGTGTGTGCAGGTGCATGTGGCAGTGTGTGCGCAGGTGCTTGTGGCAGTGTGTGCGCAGGTGCGTATGGCAGTGTGTGTGCAGGTGCGTGTGACAGTGTGTGCGCAGGCACATGTGGCAGTGTGTGCAGGCACAGGTGTGTTCATCAGGGAGTATCTGTGCGCATCCCACAGGGCAGCAGAGTTGTTGCGCACACACTTATCTTCAGCGTGTCTTCCAGGTGTCCCCAGGATTTGAGAAGAAGGAAGGGGAGCTGCAGGTACGCGGTCCAGCCGTGTTCAAGGAGTATTGGAATAAACCGCAGGAGACGCAGGAGGCATTCACCCCAGACGGCTGGTTCAAGACAGGTAAGGGTGACACTGGCAGGAAGGGTGCCGAGAGGATGAGGACAGGTCAAAGGGAACCTTTATTTTATTTTTTTTCCATTTATTAATTTTATTTATTTTTATTATTTTTTTACATCTAATGGAAAATTACTTGAAATTAACTATGCATATATAGTTATGTGTTCTGTAAAATCAAGCTTTCTTTGGGTTACTTGACATAATACAAAACTTCATTAAACAGTCAAGTAAAACATTTATTTATTTTATTTTTTAACCTTCCTGGCGGTAAGCCCGAGCAGAGCTCGGGCTATGCCGCGCAGGAAGATATCTCAGCCCCTGGTGCGGCGATTTGCTCCATTTAAAATGCTGTACGCGCAGCTAGCACTTTGCTAGCCGCGCGTACAGCTTGATCGCCGCCGCTTTGCGGCGATCGCCCGCACGCAGCTGCGCAAGAGGGCCCCTGCCAGAGCCCTGCGCTGCCCGGACCAATGAGTTCCG
>NC_090656.1:6128156-6210656 GCF_040937935.1 Hyperolius riggenbachi
TAAACTCTCTAAAGACATACGGGTGCATTTCTCTCCTGTGCTAGAGTTTGGGTCCACTTTAAAAAGGAGCTGTCAGCCATACTAGCTCAGAGAAAAAAAAAACACATACAGTATATAAGTAGATAAATACTTGCTCTACTTACGTAACACGTGTATTGCACTGTCCACGTTTTGATTTTAGTGATTTTTCTACAGTAAAAAAAGAAAAAATCCTCCTTAGCATTTCACATTTTGACGGTGGCTATTTTGAACCCAATCCTGATGTCATTTCCTCCCTTCCTCTCCTCTGCCTGATTGTGTTTGCATTGCCCGCCCTCCACTATAGAAAGTGCATTGTCTCAGCATGAGAAATACTGACCAACCAGAGAGGAACACAGCTGTGGGAGGGGAGAACAGGAGGGAAAAAGGCTTCAGCCTATCAGGCTGCATTAGTTAAGTCTGAGGGCAAGTACAGAAGCAAAAAAAGACAACCCAGCATGCCCTGAAACTTCCTTTTTGTGTACCAAATTTTGTGTGTACCAAATGAGTCAGGGAAACTGGGGAATGATCATTTATCAACAAGAAAAGTAATAGTGATTTTAACTTTTGGATTGCCTGGTTAGCTTCCTTATTACTTGTTTACCAGATAAAAATAAAGAATTGATTTTTGAGTTACACTTTAAAGTTTCTGACTCCTGTGAAGTATTGATGTTAGGCGGTGTTTGCAAAGTTCTGCCTCCTTACTGCATTCCGCCCCACCTGTGCTGCTCTGTTTTGGTCACTTTGCTTACATAACAGGCCAGGAAGGGCTCGCTGCGTGCCCGTCTATCTCTGCGGTGTGGCTGGTGGATTCCATCACAGCTCCGGCCTGCCTGGGTCCCCCGAGCTTCTTACCCCCCTGAAATCCCTCAGCGAACAGATTCCACCGCCGTATCAATCTTGTTTAATAGAGTGGAAGGGTTATTGGCGGGTGGCAGGACGGGAGCGGGCATGAGATGGATGACTCGGCTCCCCCCGCTGGCCGTGCTGATGTACAATGAAATATTTATGATTTATTCCGGCTAATAAACTGAAATGAAGAGCGTGATGTATGCGAGCAGATGGAGGACTATTGATGCGGCTCCTTATGTGTGTGAGAAGGGGGGGGGGATCTTGGGGAAGAGACACACGCGCGCACACACACACAAGAGGCACTGTCAGAGAGGACTCGGCGCCCCGCTGAGAAGGCAACGAGGTCTGAAGACCCCATCGCTGGCATTACCAGATACAGGGGAGAGACTGTTTCTGCCCTTGCTCTGCAGGTCATACCGCTAACACGAATGAAAGCCCATCGCCTGTCTCATCCTGAAGCAAAGATCCATGATAAAGTGTCAGCGCCCATCCGTAACGGCAGAAGGACGAGCATTAACCAGAAAAATGCCCGCAATTCAGCCGCATTACCAGCGCTTTTCATATATCCGCATTTATAAAGGGGCAGATAAGGATGAAATGACGGCCGTTCCTTCCAGAGTGATCAGCGGCTCTGACTTTACAGTTATTTATCGGTACTCTTGTGGGGAGCTGAGATATTCGCCATTTTCATTCCAACGCTCGCCATGGAGATTAGGAGTGAGCGGGCATTTTTATCTCAGATATCCTGTGTGCCACGTTTGCCGATAATTAAAGAGGCCCTGTAGTGATATATAGTAGAGTGCACTAAATAGCTCATAAAAGAGAGATACCGAGAGCCCGATATGGTGTAGTACAGAGGTGGACAGAGGTGCCAAGCGTATACCGGACCACTAGCTGTGTGATACTCCGCTTGTTTAATGCCTGATGAAGCGGGACTGTGCCCGTGAAACGCATTGCGACATTGTTCTTGGAGTATGTAAATAAATTGTCTTGAGTTTAAACGACAGCATCGTGTCAATTTGGGAGTGGTCGGCCCACCACCGCCACACGAATATTTTAAACATTTTAGCATATTTTATCCTTTTGGCGCCTCTGTACTTCTATGTTGACTAAATAGCTCAGGTTACCCACTTTTACGATAATTATCCTGGTTTGAGCATCAGAAACACTTCCTATAGCTCTGTGTTGCTATGTAGCCCCACCCTTCCAGTGATGGTTAGCCTAGGCTGGTTAGCCATGCGGAATTCTCTTCCAAGAGGATTCTGGGAGACCAGGTATATTTTCTACAGGCTTTAGAATTCTCCGAAACAAACATTCCACAGAGATCACCTGACAGGAGTAAAGATGACCTGTGTCAGAACATAAATTAGAGTGAGGAAAGTTTTTACAATGGGCAAACACTGAGGCCCCTTTCACACTGTCCCGGTTTCATTGTGTTACCTTGTTTTACCGCAGGGTAACGCTATGGAAATTGAAACCTATGGGGCTTTGGTGAGGTGCAATGCAATCATCGCACAGCAGCGCACATATAATGCAGGTTAGATGTGTGAAACCGGCCTAACTAAATCACTTAGGGCTCTTTCACACCAGAGCTCTTTTCGTGCATTTCAACGCAAAGGCAATTCTTTGCGTTAACCAAGGTAAAAGGAAAGTCCAGACTTTCATTTTACCTTTCACACCCGACGCTGCGTTTCGGTGCGTTGCGGTTCGACGCACCTGGGAGCCGGCGTTTTCCGTTGGGTTCAATTAATAGCTACTGCCACTGATTGCGTTGCACCGCAGATTCCCGACGACACGCCGCAGGGCATATAACGTGTGCAGGAAACGGCTCCTGCACGCATTGTAGATGTGAAAGAGGTCTTACAAACGAATATTGTAGAGTCCCGGTTATCGGACACCAACGGGGATCAGCTGATGCCGCATAAGGGTGCTTTCTAGATGCTTGAGATTCAGTGTCAAAAATAGGCCCATAAACTCTGTATTAACCACTTTACCCCCGCCCGTACGGATTTCTCCGCCCCTTTTTCCATCCTTTCACCCCCAGGGACGGAGAAATCCGTACTCTGCGCACTCCCGCCGCTGTCCGCGCTCCCGCTCGTAAACACGCCGCCCGCCGCTAGTAAACACGCCGCCGCCCGCTCGCCTAGAGATCAACGAACGGGAAAATCCATTCCCGTTCGTTGATCTAAGCCCCGCAATGATCCGCTGCCGCTCGGCTGAGCAGGGCGATCATTGTGAAAAAATAACAAAGTCCCAGCCTCTTTCTACTTCCTGCAAGCGTCCGGAAGGACGCTTGCAGGTCGCATGAAACAAATTGGTAATGTTGCCATCTTGTGGCCAAATAGTAAAACTACACCCTAACCATTTTTTACACACAAATAAACTTGTTTTACACAAAAAATTAACTCCTTACCTCCCACACTCCCCAATTATTATTTTTTTGTAATTAAAAAAAAAATAAAAAATTACAATTTAAAAAAAAGACATAAATAGTTACCTTAGGGACTGAACTTTTTAAATATTTATGTCAAGAGGGTATAACACTGTTACTTTATAAACTATGGGCTTGTAATTAGGGATGGACGCAAAACTGAAAAAAATGCACCTTTATTTCCAACTAAAATATTGGCGGCAAACATTGTGATAGGGACATAATTTAAACGGTTTTATAACCGGGATAAATAGGCATATACATTTAATGGGTTTTAATTACAGTAGCATGCATTATTTAAAAACTATAAAGGCCGAAAGCTGAAAAATAATAAATTTTTTCCCACATTTTTTCCTATTTTCCCATTAAAACACATTTAGAATAAAATTATTCTTGGCATAATGTCCCACCTAAAGAAAGCCTAATTGGTGGCGAAAAAAACAAGATATAGTTCATTTCATTGCGATAAGTAATGATTAAATTATAGACGAATGAATGGAAGGAGCGCTGAAAGGTGAAAATTGCTCTGGTGGTCAGGGGGTAAAACCCCTCAGTTGGGAAGTGGTTAAATGTTAAAATACAGTAACTTAAAGTATATTGACTCTGGGGGAGCCATGCAACCCAGTCTATAAGCACCGCAGAGCCCACAAACAGCCCAAGAAGTTAGCCTTCACCACTGTGAGTACTGCCAGCGATTCGTGCTGGTTGGTTGAGTTTGAGAATCTACTGTATTAGTTCCTCTTTAATGTTTTGCCAATAACAGCACCTGCGGGAGATGTAGCGGTACTCAGCCGCAAAGCAAGTCAGTGGGGCTCAGTTTGCTACTTTGTAAATTACGGTCGCAGGAAGAACTAACAATCTGAGTTGGATGAAAAAGCACCCAGAAAATAAGATAAATTAAAAACGATAAAATAAATAAAGTTTATGGAGACAAATTTATATAAAAATGATCTTCAATAGCACTGGCAATGCGTTTCATAGGTCCCTGCCCACTTCCTCAGGCCAAATCAAGTGCCTCAATGTGTTAAAAAGAGTCTGAAGCTAATTTTTTTGCGACATTTACCTTTTAATTTGCTTCAGTACTCTCATCAGCGGTAAACCGCCGCATCCCTGCCGAAAATCGAGGGCTGCAGACCCCCCCCCCCCCCAAATCCCCGGGGTGAAATCTGGCCGGCGATTCCTGGAAGGGGCAGAGCTCTCTGCTGCAGCTTTGCCTCTTCTGATGTCAATCGCAGCGGATCGCCAACTCTCCTCGCCCCTCGCACTCTTCCTTCACAGAGAGGGGCGGCGATTGACGGCAGGAGAGGCAGAGCTACAGCTCATAGCTCTGCCTCTCAGGGCAGCACAATCCATGACCAAAAACTAGCAAGGGTGAAACATGAAAAAAGTGTATTTTCTGCATTTACAGCCTATATTTATCCTACAATGTCTGTAAATTAATTTTTAGAAAAATATTACTACTGTAATAGAAAGCCTATATTGCCCCCCAAAAACCAACAATATACATCACTTGGATGTTATAAGTAATGAAAAAGTTATTGCTGTTTCAATAGCGACGTACCTGAAGTGTCAGAATTGTCGGAACATACGGGGTAAAAACCTGGAGATGCAAAGGGGGTTAAACTACTTGCTGGGTCTGCGGAGGCTACCGGTGCATAGCCCCACCCCCGAGCACAAGAAGTCCTCAGCGCTTCTCTGATTGGAGATTAACCTATGACCTCTCATGCGAGGGGGTTGGGCTATCACTGGCAGAAACTAACCTCAGGAGGCCCAGTAAGTATTTTAAACATGATTTCCACGATTCAGAAGTGTTGTACCGGCAGTAGATTGTACAGTGTTTCCGATTGCCTTCAAAATCGCACCCTAAAATGTGTTCGGGATTGCTGCACAAAACTTTTGACTGATCTCCAGTGGGCCTCATACCTCCCAACTTTTTGAGATGAGAAAGAGGGACACGTAAGCCACCCCCCTGCCACACCCCTGGTCACTCCCCTACCACGCCCCTAGTCACGCATACCATAAAGATTTCATAAGAAAAATATGTTTTATAATTCAAACCACTCTGGTCCTTTCTATCCTGGTTCATTTTCCTTCATAGTAACATTTTAAAATTAGTAACATATCAATTTAAAGGATGGGAATAAAGTTTAGCGTCAATCAAACACATTTTTAGTAGAGAAATATATATATTTACATAGAAAGAGGAACAAATGAGGAGGACAGAGGGACAGGGCTCCCAAAGAGGGACTGTCCCTCCGAAAGAGGGACAGTTGGGAGCTGGCCTGAAGGTATTTCTCATTCCTGGCCTTGCTGTATTGTAGTATTGCTTGCAGCCGCCCTGTTCTTTTCGCCAGGATCAGAGACTTCTGTCTGTACGGCGGCGGTCGGACCCGTAGACCACGCTGCACGTCTGCGGCCAGCTTTACATTAAATTACATCCATTAATGAAGATCTTCTGAAATTAGATGTATTTGCTTAGCGCAGGTTTTCCCTGCTCCAGACCACCTTACCACAAAACACACACTTTTCATATAAATTCTGTGCATTTCCTTCCCGACACCCGCTAAAGCTAAACGTTTGGCTTAAGTGAACCTAGTATTAGATTAGGCGACTTCCATTAATCCTGAGCTATTCATCACGTTTATTGATGTATGTAAAATGTAGTTTATCAGCAATAATGAGACCAAATAGACGGGAAATCCTGTAGAAACGTCCAGTTTTCCTGCCCACAACCTCGAGAGGGAAACGACCTAATAGGGGCCATAGTTTATAGGACAACTGAAGTGAGAGGTACATGGAGGCTGCCATATTTATTGCCTTTTAACCACTTGACCACTACAGGTTGGGTTCCCCTTATGGACCAGAGCAATTTTCACCTTTCAGCGCTCCTCACATTCATTCACCAATAACTGTATCACTATTTATCACACCCCCAATTAGGCTTTCGCCACCAATTAGACTTTCTTTGGGTGGTACATTTTGCTAAGATTTATTTTACTTTAAATGTATTTTAATGGAAAAAATAAGAAAAAGATGGAAAAAAAATATTTTTTAGGTTTCATCGATTATAGTTTTAAAATAAAAACTGCTACTGTGGATAAAACCCATATGTTTTATTTGCCCTTTTGTCTCAGCCATTACGTTTAAATTATGTCCCTAGTACAGTGTATGACGACAATATTTTATTTGGAAATGATGGTGGTTTTTTTTCAGTTTTGTTGTTTGTTTACACTATATAGCTGTCCCTGTGTGTATGTTTATTTCCACTTTGATCGGCTTTGGGAACACCTGTTCCCATTCACCGATCAGTTTAGTAATGGGTAGCGACGACAACGCACACTGGAGCGATCGCTTTGTAGTACGTGTATGTAAGACCCCGAACTACCTCTATGCCCACTGGTTCCCGAGATAAAAAGAAACTATCTCGAGTAAACAAATCTATCTCGGGAACCAGCTGGGCTGGAGAGCTGCAATTTGATGCAGTGGTAATTTGCTGGGTCCCCTCCATAACTTCAAAATTTGAGTAGGAGGCGTGGCTGCAGAGGTATAACCTGCAGCATAATAGAATAGTAAATCTTGCAATACAGGGTCGTACTGGGCATGTGGGGCAGCGTACATTTTAGGGCCACATCAACCAGCGTATGGCTAGCTTAAGTCTGCTGGTGGTAGGCTGGCAATAGGTTTTCAGCTGAGAACAGTCATAAATCAGCCAGTATGCACAACTGTTCCATTAACAAACAAGGCAGTTTCTAGGCTAAAGTGCACCATGGGCGAGGGTGTAAAAATTACGCCCCCTCCAACCCCCCCACCCCTGTGGACTCGGGAGCCCTTACTCTTTAGGGACAGTCACACAGCCACAGGTCACAAGTAGATCCGCCTACTTAATAGTGACCAGCCGCTCATCCAAGAGGAAGCAGGGACCAGGAATACACACAGGCAAAGAGAGCCCGGAAAGCCGACTCCTCCATGGGCACCGCACACTGACAGCCTGCAGTACCGCTACAGGACATCAGGTGTCATCACGCAGTGGTGACAGCCTGCAGTACCGCTACAGGACATTAGGTGTCATCACGCAGTGGTGACAGCCTGCAGTACCGCTACAGGACATCAGGTGATATCACGAGTTGGTGACAGCCTGCAGTACCGCTACAGGACATCAGGTGTCATCACGCGGTGGTGACAGCCTGCAGTACCGCTACAGGACATCAGGTGTCATCACGCAGTGGTGACAGCCTGCAGTACCGCTACAGGACATTAGGTGTCATCACGCAGTGGTGACAGCCTGCAGTACCGCTACAGGACATCAGGTGATATCACGAGTTGGTGACAGCCTGCAGTACCGCTACAGGACATCAGGTGTCATCACGCGGTGGTGACAGCCTGCAGTACCGCTACAGGACATCAGGTGTCATCACGCAGTGGTGACAGCCTGCAGTACCGCTACAGGACATTAGGTGTCATCACGCAGTGGTGACAGCCTGCAGTACCGCTACAGGACATCAGGTGATATCACGAGTTGGTGACAGCCTGCAGTACCGCTACAGGACATCAGGTGTCATCACGCGGTGGTGACAACCTGCAGTACCGCTACAGGACATCAGGTGTCATGCGGTGGTGACAGCCTGCAGTACCGCTACAGGACATCAGGTGTCATCACGCGGTGGTGACAGCCTGCAGTACCGCTACAGGACATCAGGTGTCATCACGCGGTGGTGACAACCTGCAGTACCGCTACAGGACATCAGGTGTCATCACGCGGTGGTGACAGCCTGCAGTACCGCTACAGGACATCAGGTGATATCACGAGTTGGTGACAGCCTGCAGTACCGCTACAGGACACCAGGTGTCATCACACGGGGGTGACAGCCTGCAGTACCGCTACAGGACATCAGGTGTCATCACGCGGTGGTGACAGCCTGCAGTACCGCTACAGGACATCAGGTGATATCACGAGTTGGTGACAGCCTGCAGTACCGCTACAGGACATCAGGTGATATCACGAGTTGGTGACAGCCTGCAGTACCGCTACAGGACACCAGGTGTCATCACACGGGGGTGACAGCCTGCAGTACCGCTACAGGACATCAGGTGTCATCACGCGGTGGTGACAGCCTGCAGTACCGCTACAGGACATCAGGTGATATCACGAGTTGGTGACAGCCTGCAGTACCGCTACAGGACACCAGGTGTCATCACGCGGTGGTGACAGCCTGCAGTACCGCTACAGGACATCAGGTGTCATCGCACGGTGGTGACGGCCTGCAGTACCGCTACAGGACATCAGGTGTCATCACACAGTGGTGACAGCCTGCAGTACCGCTACAGGCCATCAGGTGTCATCACACAGTGGTGACAGCCTGCAGTACCGCTACAGGACACCAGGTGTCATCACGCGGTGGTGACAGCCTGCAGTACCGCTACAGGACATCAGGTGTCATCACACAGTGGTGACAGCCTGCAGTACCGCTACAGGACACCAGGTGTCATCACGCGGTGGTGACAGCCTGCAGTACCGCTACAGGACATCAGGTGTCATCGCACGGTGGTGACGGCCTGCAGTACCGCTACAGGACATCAGGTGTCATCACACAGTGGTGACAGCCTGCAGTACCGCTACAGGCCATCAGGTGTCATCACACAGTGGTGACAGCCTGCAGTACCGCTACAGGACACCAGGTGTCATCACGCGGTGGTGACAGCCTGCAGTACCGCTACAGGACATCAGGTGTCATCACACGGTGGTGACGGCCTGCAGTACCGCTACAGGACATCAGGTGTCATCACACAGTGGTGACAGCCTGCAGTACCGCTACAGGCCATCAGGTGTCATCACACAGTGGTGACAGCCTGCAGTACCGCTACAGGACACCAGGTGTCATCACGCGGTGGTGACAGCCTGCAGTACCGCTACAGGACATCAGGTGTCATCGCACGGTGGTGACGGCCTGCAGTACCGCTACAGGACATCAGGTGTCATCACACAGTGGTGACAGCCTGCAGTACCGCTACAGGCCATCAGGTGTCATCACACAGTGGTGACAGCCTGCAGTACCGCTACAGGACATCAGGTGTAATCACATGATGGTGACGTGATGATGACGTGACGTCAGACGCAGCCCAGGAGGAGTCAAGGAAGGTGATCGCGCTGGTAATCTTCTTTCCTCTTCCATTTGGCTGCACCGCGCGTCACCAGCCCCCTAGCAGTTATGTCCTTCTGCCTGTGCCCCCCCCTCTTCTACTTTCCTGTCTGCGCCTGGGGCGGTCGCCCTGCCCGCACTGCCCAAGAAACTGCCCTGGCGTACAATTTTCCCAAACAGCTGCCGGTTTCGGGCAACCAAAATACGCCTGCGGGTGCCCCATGTTTTAGTGTTTGTGTCACATGACTAATCTTTGCAGTGGCGGCTCCAGCTTATTTTGTTTTCTTACAGACCCTATCCTGTTCAATGTGCGCTGCCTGAGCCTGGAAACATTTAAAGGACCACTATTGAAAAAAAAAAAAAAAAAACCTGTAAAAAAAACACATGTAAAAGCATACAAATGAAAAGTATGTTTCTTCCAGAGTAAAATGAGCCATAAATTACTTTTTTCCTATGTTGCTGTCACTTACAGTAGGGGGTGGAAATCTGACAGAACTGACGGGTTTTGGACTAGTCCATCTCTTCATGGGGGATTCTCTCTGAAAAGGATTTCTACAAAGATGCTGGCCATCCTCCCTGCTTGCCACCTCTTTGGCAGTTGAATGGAGTTACTGCTATTCACTAAGTTCTTCTGAAAATTGAGAAAACCCCCATTAGGAGATGGGCTAGTCCAAAACCTGTCAGATATGTCAGTAATTTATGGCTCATTTTACTCTGGAAGAAACGTCTTACTTTTATATTTATACATGTATTTTAAATGTTATGATTTTCGCGATAGTGGTACTTTAACTGTATGTTACTGAGCGCGGGGGAGGGGGGGGGCACACTATGAGCGTTTGCGGATTTTTTAAGCGCTGGCAATTTTAGCAATCACCCTAAAAGCGCTTGTGCAATGATTTCCTAAGAATGTGCACATGTGAGCGTTTCGATTTTCAGCAAATCGCAGACACGCTACATGTACCATTTTCTGAGCACTTTTTCTATAATGGAAAGTATAGGAAAAACGCTAAACCCTTAAAAAAAGCGCTTTGTATAGCGATTTCCCCAGCGCTTTCATAAATATTTATTTGTATTTATTCATTTCCGGGTCAAACGTCACTGAGTGAAAATCTCAGTTGCTCAGCAGAAGTGCTTAGAAAAGCGCTTTTCAAAGCTCAGGGAAAAGCTCTTTGAAAAAATCTAAAAAGAATTGCTCAGTGCTTTCGATAGTCGTGGTGATTTATAATGTGAACAAGGCCTTAAAGGGGCACAGTGATTCCCGGGGGGGGGGGGGGGATAGTGCTCCAGAGTGCCCCAGTGCAGTGCCGCCCATGAATCTTTGCCTGGCCACTAGTTTTGTTTATTGTTCCATTAAAAACCCATTTTCAGAGCCATCGTTGTGCCAAGAAGTCCAGGAAAGCCATTTCCTCGCAGTCTCACCCCAGCTGCTGCAGCGGCACAGACAGACCTCTCCGGGAAGAAGAAGATGCGTGCGCCCCCCTTCTCTCGTCCACCCAGGGGAGCGCTGTTGTGTTTACTACCCTCTGAGACAGCAGCAGGCTGGGGAGAGATTGTCTCAATGCCTTTTACAGGGTAGGAGATATAGCGGTGCTTATTACAAGGCAGACAGTGATGATAGCTGTAAACAGCGAGAGATGGATAAATGTGTCTGGGACGGCGAGATGTTTGGGACGGCTGGGGTCAGATTGCTGCGAGCCAGACGGGTGGAGAGGAGTGGAACTGGAACATGGGGTCAGACAGGTGTTACTATAGTCCTAAGCAGGGCTGCCAGGCAACTGGTATTGTTTAAAAGTAAATATATATATATATATATGGCAGCCTCCATGTACCTCTCACTACAGTTCTCCTTTAACCATTCCCGACTGTCTCATGCCGATGGGCGGCGGGAGAGTGGCGCCCCCCACGACCGCCTAACGCAGATTGGCGTCAAAGTCCTGGAGGCGGGGTTAGCAGGAAACGCGCGCTCGCCTAGCTTCAAGCACACGAAATATTGACATTTCCCATGATGCATCACTTCCGAATATGCTAATAATTTCTGGTTTAAGAAGGCAAAATTCAGCATTGATGGTTAGTAAAAAAAAAAAGGCTTTTACTACAGGTGCAGGACGCTATTACTGACGGCAACGTGAAGAAAGATACGCATTACCAGGGCTGCGCAGGCGACTCTGAGTTGGTGAAAATGAAACTAGCAGTATTGATACAGCAGTAACTTTTTATTACTTTTGCCATCAAAATGATACATATGTAGGTTTTTTTCAGGACAGTTTAGGCTTTCTTTGGGTAATATTGGTTTTCAAGGATTACTTAATTTTACAGGCATTTTATATGGCAAATTTAGGCGTAAGTGAAGAAAATACACATTTTTTTTCATATGTCACCTTCATAAATGTCACATGACAAGTGCCACAGTTATAAAACATCTCCAAATATTTTACATGTCTTTTCCCGGTTAAAATTATACCCTACACGTCATATTTCATCAATAATTGGAAATGCAGCATTTTTTTTTTAACTGTCAACTTTTTTGTTGTTTTCATGAATAAGTGCTGCTATTAGCAGCTCTCCTTCACTGTTAAATGAATGCACGAGCTTACATGTGCACGAGTGGGAACAGCGGGAGCACGCACGTGCACGCGTGGGAGCACTCAGCTGCGTTTTAACTGCAGGATGTGAATTTTACGTCCTGAAGTGCTCAGGAGGGCCACTTAGGAGTCGGATGTGAAAATCACGTCCTGAAATCTTAAAAAGTTAAAACGGTAAAGTGTTGCTTTTTGGTTAAAGGGATTTTTGGCCTCTTTTAGGGCTGGTTTACATTGGGGCGATTCTTCAGTGTTTTTCTGATTGCCGGCGATCAGCAAAGCGCTGCTACAATGTATCCCTATGGATACATTCACACTTCGATCAATCGCAAACACGCTGCATGCAGCGTTTTGGGGGTGATTGCTCTGTGATTCTATGGAACAGGAACCACAATCGCAAATCGCGCTGAATCACGTGATTTTGCCCGCAGAACGCAATGGCGAGCAAAGCGCCAGGTGGGATCCAGCCCTTAGCCCCCCTATACTATCCTAGTGGTTCTGGGTAACCATGAGCTGTCTGGGTATTCAGTAATTAGGCTCGCTGTAATCCAGTGCTGAACATGGTTGTATTTACCCTAGAATAGCACTTAGTATCTAGAATTGGGGGGGGGGCGACTCCAGGAGGCTCAGGTGCTTCTGAACGAGCCTGTATAATGCTGGGCACACACTGTGAGATTTTATGGTCGATTTACTGTCAGATTGATTATTTCCAACATGTCCGATTTGCTTTCTGATCGTTTTCCAAGCATTTTCCGATCGATTTCCATTGACTTTAATAGGAAAATGCTCAGAAATCGATGGGAAAGCAAATCGGACATGTTGGAAATAATCTATCTGACAGTAAATCGACCATAAAATCTCATAGTGTGTGCCCAGCATTAAATGTTTTCCTCTGAAGATGCTCTTCGTGTAGAGGAGAAGTTTAGGCAGCGCTTTTGTGAGCGCTTGTGGTTGCTGAGCGCTTTTTCCCATTCACTTTCATTAAAATCACGGTAAAAATTACATAAAATACATAATATAAAGATTTTAGGTGATTTTTACTGTGATTTTAATGAAAGTGAATGGGAAAAAGTGCTCAGCATGTGCTCAGCAATCACAAGCGCTTATAGTGTGGATCCAGGCTCAGTGTCCGCAGTAAAGTTTTTAAAGCTGCGGCTGAATGCAGATGGTTGAGTGTTTCAGAAATGGGCGTGGTGGCCGATCGCCAGTGTAAAGCGTAGATGGAACTTCTGCCTCCCATATGTTGCGTTATTTGTTTTCCCTCTGCAGGGGACACGGCGGTGTACAGAGACGGCTCCTACTGGATCCTCGGCCGAACCTCTGTGGACATCATAAAGAGCGGAGGCTACAAAATCAGTGCTTTAGAGGTGGAGCGCCACCTCATGGCTCATCCACTCATTGCAGGTATGCCAATTGTGTAAAATAAAGAGCTAAATTAAAAATAGAGGAATCCTCCCTGGTATAGCTGCGTGTTCTGTTATTTAACTGCATTGTTTTTCAAGGATCACCTGTGTTTCAGCCTGGAGAACCATACACAGGGAGTCTTCTGTCTAGTCTGAACTCGACACGATTGTAATTTACATATTCCATGTTCAATTCTAAAATCCATTATTGTATGCCTATATTGATAGTAAACTAGCTGCAATGTGTACTGGTCCCTGCTACCTTAAGGATGTACAGTATAAGCTGTTACTCTGCGCCTGTACTCATAGTAAGCTAGCTGCAGTGTGTGCTGATCTGTGCTACCTCCAGTATGTACAGTATAAGCTGTTACTCTGTGCCTGTACTGGTAGTAAACTAGCTGCAGTGTGTGCTGATCTCTGCTACCTCCAGTATGTACAGTATACGCTGTTACTCTGTGCCTGTACTGATAGTAAACTAGCTGCAGTGTGTGCTGATCTCTGCTACCCCCAGTATGTACAGTATACGCTGTTACTCTGTGCCTGTACTAATAGTAAACTAGCTGCAGTGTGTGCTGATCTCTGCTACGTCCAGTATGTACAGTATAAGCTGTTATTCTGTGCCTGTACTGATAGTAAACTAGCTGCAGTGTGAGCTGATCCCTGCTACCTCCAGTATGTACAGTATAAGCTGTTACTCTGTGCCTGTACTGATAGTAAACTAGCTGCAGTGTGTGCTGATCTCTGCTACCTCCAGTATGTACAGTATACGCTGTTACTCTGTGCCTGTACTGATAGTAAACTAGCTGCAGTGTGTGCTGATCTCTGCAACCCATAGTATGTACAGTATAAGCTGTTACTCTGCGCCTGTACTGATAGTAAACTAGCTGCAGTGTGTGCTGATCTCTGCTGCCTCCAGTATGTACAGTATAAGCTGTTACTCTGCGCCTGTACTCATAGTAAGCTAGCTGCAGTGTGTGCTGATCTGTGCTACCTCCAGTATGTACAGTATAAGCTGTTATTCTGTGCCTGTACTGATAGTAAACTAGCTGCAGCATGTGCTGATCCCTGCTGTCTTCAGTATGTACAGTATAAGCTGTTACTCTGTGCCTGTACTGATAGTAAACTAGCTGCAGTGTGTGCTGATCTCTGCTACCTCCAGTATGTACAGTATACGCTGTTACTCTGTGCCTGTACTGATAGTAAACTAGCTGCAGTGTGTGCTGATCTCTGCTACCTCCAGTATGTACAGTATACGCTGTTACTCTGTGCCTGTACTGATAGTAAACTAGCTGCAGTGTGTGCTGATCTCTGCTACCCCCAGTATGTACAGTATAAGCTGTTACTCTGCGCCTGTACTGATAGTAAACTAGCTGCAGTGTGTGCTGATCTCTGCTGCCTCCAGTATGTACAGTATAAGCTGTTACTCTGTGCCTGTACTGATAGTAAACTAGCTGCAGTGTGTACTGATCTCTGCTGCCTCCAGTATGTACAGTATAAGCTGTTACTCTGTGCCTGTACTGATAGTAAACTAGCTGCAGTGTGTGCTGATCTCTGCTGCCTCCAGTATGTACAGTATAAGCTGTTATTCTGTGCCTGTACTGATAGTAAACTAGCTGAAGTGTGTACTTGTCCCTGCCACCTCCAGTATTTACAGTATAAGCTATTACTCTGAAGCTAGTTTACTATCAATATAGGCACAGAGTAACAGCTTATACTGTACATACTGACGGTAGCAGGGACAAGTACACACTGAAGCTAGTTTACTATCAATATAGGCACAGTGTGTACTCGTCCCCGCTACCTCCAGTATGTACTGTATAAGCTGTTACTCTGTGCCTGTTCTGATAGTAAACTAGCTGCAGTGTGTGCTGATCCCTGCTGCCTCCAGTATGTACAATATAAGCTGTTACTCTGCACCTGTACTGATAGTAAACTAGCTGCAGTGTGTGCTTATCTATGCTACCTCCAGAATGTACAGTGTAAGCTGTTACTCTGTGCCTATACTGATAGTAAACTAGCTGCAACGTGTATTGGTCCCTGCTACCTCCATTATGTACATTAAAAGCTGTTACTCTGTGCCTGTACTGATAGTAAAGTAGCTGCAGTGTGTGTTGATCTCTGCTACCTCCACAGTGTTCTCCCCAGCTGTCATCAGCTCCCCTCCTCATCCTCCTCCTATGCTGTAAGCAGATTTGTGCCAGCATTGCATTCCCCCATTGTGCTTCACCCCGCTACTTTTTCATGTCACCCGGCTGGAAAAAAATTCTGGAGAGATCACTGCTCCAAGCAGTTACTGTGTGCCTATACTGAGTAAACTAGCTGCAGTGTGTGCTGATCTCTGCTGCCTCCAGTATGTACAGTATAAGCTGTTACTCTGTGCCTGTACTGATAGTAAACTAGCTGCAGTGTGTGCTGATCTCTGCTGCCTCCAGTATGTACAGTATAAGCTGTTACTCTGTGTCTGTACTGATAGCAGACTATCTGCAGTGTGTGCTGATCTCTGCTACTTTCAGTATGTACAGGATGAGCTGTTATTCGGTTCCTGTACTGATAGCAAACTAACTGCAGTGTGTGCTGATCTCTGCTTCTTTCAGTATGTACAGGATGAGCTGTTATTCGGTTCCTGTACTGATAGCAAACTAACTGCAGTGTGTTGATCTCTGCCAATCTCCACTATGTACAGTTTATGCTGTAAATCTATAAGTACACATCCTGTATTAAATTCAGCCAAGGTGGCCGTTAGGAACTGACACAGGCAAAACTCTAGCATGCATACAGGAGTCCCCCAATGTCCCCTAAAGGTAAAGATATTGCACTAGATCCTAGCTAACATCCATTGATGACAGGTCCTCTTTCTCCCCCCTGTGTAGATGTGGCTGTGATCGGAGCTCCGGATGCCATTTGGGGGCAGCGCGTGTCGGCCGTTGTGAAGCTGCGAGACGGTTATACTCTGTCTCTGACCGAACTGAAGCAATGGGCCAGGTGAGTCCATAGAGAGTGCACATCTATCAGCAGTGGGCTGGTAACAGGGCTACTGACCTGCACATTCCTCTGTGACTAATACTGAGGGAAATGTGCGGGAGGCAGCACCCTGTGGAGCCAGAGGAAACAGGGAGTAAAAGGGACACCTATGGCTGAGGGTCTGCAAGGTTCTGGAATAGAATTTTGGATTTGGAAGCTTCTGCCCTCTACTCCATAGGGCGATAGTGGAAGGAAGGTGATTGGCTGGCTACGGCCCTTCCCAGAATGCACTGCAGAAGGGAGGGCGTGTGGCAGACTGCCCTTTGAAGAACAGCTACGCGAGGCGATGGGGTGCTGCGATAGACCAGGAAATGTCATGGCCCTGGAGGACGACTGCTTATGATGTCATATCCTCCTCCCTCAGCTGCAATAAGATCATAGCTGATACGCCGCATCCCAGCGGCAGAACGAGGTATTTAAACCCCCGAGGAAAAATTTGGGGATCCTTCCGGGTTGAGGCAGCGCTGTGCGCAGTAGCTCTGCCTCTGCTCCAGTCAATATCCGCCTCTCCCCGCCCTTCTCTGTCTTATTTTACTGAGAGTGGCGGGGAGAGGCGGAGTTTGACTGAAGCAGAGGCAGAGCTACAGCGCTAAGCTCTGCCTCCCCTGGGCAGCATAATCCACGACCTGGAAAGTCATGGAATTTTGCCCTGGGATTTTGGGAGGTATAAATACCTCAACCTGCCGTGGGGATGTGGCGTATTAGCTATGATCTTATTGCTGAAGAAAACTGGCCAGTAAAATGAGGTATTTTTTATGGCTTCAGATTCCCTTTAAAGGGGTTCTGTGGGGTGTTACAAAAAACGTCACTTACCTGCAGCTTCTACCGCCCCCCTGCAGCTATTAAGTC
This sequence comes from Hyperolius riggenbachi, assembly GCF_040937935.1. Lineage (NCBI taxonomy): Eukaryota > Metazoa > Chordata > Amphibia > Anura > Hyperoliidae > Hyperolius > Hyperolius riggenbachi. The sequence goes on from NC_090656.1 coordinate 6,145,447, forward strand.
CCACTCTGTCACTGAAGCCTCGCTGTTCACCCCCACCAGTGACCTGCTAATTATTCGTCTAACTAGACGAATAGTACTGCGGCTGCGCGCCCGTGGCCGCACACGTCCTCACTCCCGTGTGTGTGTCATCGGGAGCTTACTGCGCAGGCACAGTACGATCTTTTCTTGTACTGCGCCTGCACAGTAAGCTCCCGAGGACAGCCGCGCAGCCGCAGAGCTATTCGTCTGGTTAGACGAATAAGTAGCGGGTCACCGGTGGCGGTGAACGGCGGAGGCTTCAGTGACGGCGTGGGACTTGATAGTTGCAGGGGGCCGGTAGTAGCCCCAGTTAAGTGACGCTTTTTGTTTTTTGTAACACCCCACAGAACCCCTGTAAGGCTTAGCCGTGGACTTGTGCGTGTCCAGCGGGCACTTTGCTGGCCTGTATTCCTGTATTTCTCATGTCTGCACGATGTGGGAGATCGGGGAGCGTCCCTGTGTTTCGTGTGACAAGTGGCCATCAGGCTGTATTCCTCAGCTAGACTTGCTATGAAGTTATGGATGTAATCCAGCAGCCAGCAGCATGTATGTGAAGCCGAGTGTCACTAAGCCTCAGCTCCCTTCTCTCATTTAGGACATTCATGGCCCCGTACTGCATCCCTGCTGAGCTTATCCGGGTGGAAGAAATTCCCAGAAACCAGATGGGAAAAATCAATAAGAAGCAACTGCTGGCTCTGTTCTACGGCCAGCCAGGAGGGGGGAATCGGACTGTACCAAGCTGAGGCGCCCGCCACATCGCAGCTCTCTGTACGCCCAGGGAGACCGCGGATATCCCATGCAGGTCTGATATATTGTGTACAGTCATGTGACTGCAGGAGGTCTGATATACTGTGTACAGTCATGTGACTGCAGGGCTGTACTCTGCATCACTGACACTCTGGACAAACACTGGTAATGCTTAAAGGATACCCGAGGTGACATGTGACATGATGAGATAAACATGTGTATGTACAGTGCCTAGCACACAAATAACTATGCTGTGTTTCTTTTTCTTCTTTCTCTGCCTGAAAGAGTTAAACATCAGGTATGTAAGTGGCAGTTCCTGTCTGAGTCAGGACTGGGTCAGACTGCAGTGTGACCCTCACTGATAAGAAATTACAACTATACACCACTTTCCTAGCAGAAAATGGCTTCTGAGAGCAGGAAAGCGATAAAAAGGGTCAATAGTTCATAGATTTTAGCGCTGTGTCATTGAGCAAAAACAGTAAAAACTTAGAACGTAGATTGAAATATAAAAAAAACTGTGGAATAGCTTAAAAAGACATTTTTAGGAGGAGGAGGATAATTACAATTGTTTATTTCATTAGTTTAATTTCACCTCGGGTGTCCTTTAAGATATAAAACTATCAGATCTGTACCACAGCCCAACATCCAGGCTCTCATCATGGCCACACAGAGGCAAACATTTGTGCAGCAGAAAAGAGAAATTAACCACTTCCGGATCTTAATGATTGAAATCTACGCCCTGTTTGTGGCCGCTTATTACTTCCTGGGGGGGTAGATTTCAATCAGCTGAACCCCGCGGTCTCGTTGCTCTCGCCATTTGCGCTGCTGCACCCGAGCTTCTGTATCGTGGTGAGGAGCCAGACCATGTGATTACTGTGAGCCAATAACAGCAATCGCAGTACAAAATAGGGAAATGACGGGCTCTGTTCTTAAAGGAGACGTAAACCAAAGTAAAAAAAAAAAAGTTTCACTTACCTAGGCTTCTAACAGCCCCCTGCAGCCGCCCTGTGCCCACGCCGTCCTGGATCGATCCCCTGCAGCGGCTAAGTTTAGATTTCCCCCACACATGTCCTCGTTCACACTCACATCGCCAGGAGTGTCCTGCACATGCGCAGGATGCAGAAATCACATACTGCGCATGCTCAGGTTGCTCCCAGCGGCTGGAGCGTGAACGAGGACGCGCGTGGCCATCGACTGTCCAGCCGGGGGAAAACAAAACTTAGCCGCTGCGGGGTACCGGAGGATTGGTGAGTGATGGAGCGGGCACAGAATTGGCTGCTGGGGGCTGGTAGAAGCCTCAGGTAAGTGAAACACTTTTTTTTACTTTGGTTTGGGTTCACTTTAAAGGGGTCAGAGAGGGTTAAGTGTGCTTTTCCACTAGGAATGGAGGCGGGCAGGGACAGAGGCGGGGAGCGCTGACTGAATGACAGGCTGCAGGTAAATAGAAGGCTAGCGACAAGCAGAGTATCGCTAGCCTGGCACTGATATCAGTGCGCGATGCAAAACGTTGTTTGTGTGTGGCCTGTACCCACGCCGCAAGAACGCGGAAACGATCGCTCGTTGCTCCAAAAATCGTAGTGGGCAGTGAATTGAAGCGTGTATGTATGTATGTATATATACGCTGTATGTATGTATGCATGCATGCATGCATATATAAGATACTATGCAGAATTAAATGCAGGATCGGCCGGCACTGAGCCATATGGGGGGGATGTGTCCTGGGCACCCATAGTATTTTCCTCTTTGTTTTGTTACTCTGTGACCTCCTTGAATAGAGTCCTGTAAGTCGCATGACATTTCCTCGGTGTTCAGAGACTGCCAGATGGGGCTGTCACACCCTGCTTGGCAATCTTGGTGTTGCACATTAGTCATGAGTTCCTAGTACTCACACAAGAGGATGGGGAACTCTGAGCAGTCCATACTCTAAAGAGAGTAGCGATGACATGGTTGCCAAGATGTACATAGTTAGCTTAGAGTTAATTTTAGATTCATAGATGGCTGTGAATTAAATAGATTTATTTTTATGAAGGATGTTATTAATCATCTCTTTCCCTGGTTATGGCTGCAAGGAACATGGGCAAGGCAACCTGGAAACTGTGTTTAGTTTATTATATTAATACAACTTATCTGAAAAGATTGTAAAAATTGAATTAACGTAGGATTATTTTTTTTTTAAATGCAAGCTTGAGATTATGTTTTAGGGCCCGTTTCCACTAGCACGGTGCGATTCCGTTGCGGAAAACGCAAATTTGCATGCGGATGCGAATTCATATGCGTTTGTTTGGGAATTTTACCCCAAAAACGTGTTAAAATTTGCATCTATTTGTAAGTATGCGAATTTAACCATGTCAGTGCCTGTGTGCGTTTACATAGATTTTATGCGAAATTGTACGCGAATTTTCATGAAAAATTCGCATAACGGAAACACATGCGTTTTCCTATTAATTACATTACCGGTGAATCGCACAGTAGCCTTGCGGTGTACGAATCCTTATGGCTCTGCTGGGCAGATTATTTCTGAACAGTCCACCGCACAGAATTTCTGACAAGTGGAAACAGACTCATTGATTTATACTGGTTATGTGAATCTGCATGCAGAAAACGCACGCAGATTCCCTCTAGTGGAAACCGGCCCTAAACCTTCTTGCCGGTAACCCCGAGCCAGGCTCGGTGTGACTGCCAGGAGGTATAGGGAAGCAGCATGCGTGTAGCGACAGTTGTAACTCACCTCCCCCGGGATCCGGACACTCGCAGCCCCATCGTCTTACGGTCCTCAGAGGTTTTGGATCCCTTGGGTGAGATCACCATTTGTCATCATCACGTCAGATAGGGACCTCACCATAGGGTTACAGCGCCACCTGGAGGACGGTGGGAGAATTGCAGCGCTGGATCCAGGACGGGAGGAGGGGTTGAGTAATCTGCTGAGCTGCGGCAGATCTCACTGCGGTATGATTTTTTTTTCTGCTTTTAGGGTCTAAAAAAATTGTATCGCTTTTAGACCCTAAAATCATGAAAGAATCATATCGCCAAGGAGGTTAAATAATTTATGTAACAAGATGGAATTAGAAATAAGATCATCTGTCTGCATTCTCTTCTGCCAATACATACCTTTGTCTTAAGTTTCCCGTGAAATCGATAATTTCCAGCATGTCCAATCTGCTTCCAATCGAGTAAGAGATCGATTTATAGCAGTACTGATCTCAAAATTGATCTCTTTCTTGAGGCCAAAATGCTGGAAATTATCGATCAGTCGATCTGATGTGAAATTTGCTTAGTGTAAATTAGCCTTCAAGCCATCATTGCATATTACAGTCTAATTGGATAATCTGCCTAATTTTGGATGGTAAAATAATAAATATATCGAATGGTGGTGCCACACACGGGGCAATCTGACGGGCAATTTGTGGAAAACTCATCAGCATTTATGTAGAATGAGGACGCTGAGAATGCAATACTGAGATTATATTTCATTCATTTCAGCTTCATAGTGCACTTAGGGGCTTATTCGTAAAGAGGTGAACAGCCTGTTTGCTACAATAGTACTCTAAGGCCTGGAACCCACTAGCAGCCTGTGATTGGGATTTATAAAGCTTACACTAATGTAATGCTATGGAAGGGTTTTAATAAAAAAAAACCACACCCTTCATAAGCATTACAATAGCAAGAGCTTTTTGAATCACAAGCGCTTAGGAAAGCACTGCTAGTGGGCCCCAGGACTTATTTTCACTTAAATACTGCGTTTCCCCGAAATTAAGACATCCCCCAAAAGTAAGTCGTAGCAGGAATTTGGAGCATGCTGGAAATATAAGCCCTACCCCGAAAGTAAGCCCTAGCTGCAGTAAGGGGGAAAAGTATGGCAACTTGTGTTATTACTGGAGCCGATGGTCTCATGGGCAGGACCAAGGCTTCATCATTGGACCAATCACTGCTGTCGTTGCTACTTAGTGAGTGCAGTGATTGGCCCAATAACAGAGCCATGATCCCGCCTACGAGATCATCGACTCCAGTAATAACACAAGTTGCCAAACTTCTTCCCCATAGAGTGAACCTTGGGGACACAGCAGCACGGAGATGGGGGAAAGAAGAGGATTAGGGGGATATTGGAGGACATGGGGAAAAGCGCCACATGGAGCTAGGGGTAAGAGGTGAATGCAAGGGGACATGGGGGAGGGGGGGCAAGAAAACATGGGAGGACAGAGGGGGACACCAGGAGGACACTAAAGGTACAAGGGGGACACAGGGGCACACAAGAGGTGGAGCCAGCAGAGGGAGAGGCGGTACAGTGGGGAAGGCAGGAGGACACACGGCACACTGGTGAAAACACAGCACCGCAATTTACACGTTTATCACCCTACTGTTGCGATCCCCAAACAGCTGGCAATCCGATTTTCAAAGTGGCAATGGTTGCCTTACAGGGACCCGTGAAGACCACCACTTAGACAGTGTCAGACCCCATAGGAATTATTAAACAATACTTGGGGGCTTATTTATAAAGGAGATTGCCAAAAGTTCAGTAGAATGAACGACTTTCAGGTCCCCGCATTTATAAAACTCCTGATCACTTGAAATGATCAGCACATTTATTAATGATCAGCACTGTTTGATACAAGGCTTTGAAATATATTGCTTGTGTAAAATAGCCTAGAAGTTCCCCAGATTGCCGTGTATGTGGCCACTATTTCAATCAAATTGTAAGGGAAAACGTTGACGGGAGAAATTTTATTGTGTGTGGTTACCTTTAAAATCTGCTCAGATTCTCATGAAAATAAATAGAGTATTACAACGTTTCTTGTGTCTATTGTGTACAATCTGGTTTAATTATTATTGTATACTCTGTGGGGTTCAAATGTTCAGATGTCTGCCTGGTTCTTCAAAAAGCGTAAAGGATAACTGCAGGTCTGCACTTTTAAAGGACACCTGACCCGACAAAAGTTACCTAAGAGGAGCACAGAGTTCTATTCAAGCTGGATCCACATACCCTCTGTGCGCTGTCTGTTCCTCCCCCAGTCCCCATAAACACTCCTCCAAAAACCTGACTCTTGGGTAAAGTAAAATTTCCAGGCAGGAAGAGGCGGGCTTTCCGTAATGTTTCCTCCTATCACCCTCACATTCCCTCTTCCTCCCCCACTCCCCTTAAAGGGAACTGCTCACATTTTTAAAAAAACTTTTTAAATTAACCTAAGGGGTATCTGTTATTCGTGTGTGCCTTAGGGGGTGCAGCAGGGATTACTTACCTACGGAGGGCTGCTCAGTAGCCCCCTTCTATGTGGAATCCCTCATTTTCTATCTCCCTATACTGGAGGTACCCGCAGTTTTGTCCCTTGTCCATGGAAGCCGCATTGCATGCTGGGGCATGTAATTCCCATTGATGTGATTACATCTCTGACCAGGACATGTAACCGCATCAATGCGTTCAGCATTACTGCGGAAAGTTTAGCTTTACTGCTTTGGACCTGATATCTATGTCAATGACTGGGTGATATCAATGCTCATTTCTTGTTAAATTTAATTTTGTAAATTAAAATAAAAGTAAAGTTATACTTTAAAGTCTTGTTGTTTTTTGTGTGTGTGTTTGTTTTGTTTGAAAGGTAGTTGCTGAGAGTTATGTACCTGGAGGAGTGTGTTGGGTGTACAGGAAGTGATGCAAGGGGGATAATGCACTTCCTGCTGTCACTCAGACCAAGCACATGACCGTTACCAGACAGAGGCGTCATTGGAAGTACTGCCACAGATGAGGGGGGATTAGACAGGCTAAACTCTCCGAATACATACAGGGTGCATTTCTCTATGTATTTCTTCAGTCCTGTGCAAGAGTTCAGGTCCGCTTTAAAGAGGCCCTGTGGTGACGTATAGTAGAATGCAGTAAATTATTCAGGATACCCACTTTTACAGTAATTTATGGTTTCAATTTCCTATAGCTATATACTGCTGTATATTGGCATGTAGTCCCGCCCCTCCCAGTGATACTTAAGGTGCTGACACACGCCATACCAAAACGACAGGTCCGTCAGACCCTCCCGCTGGGCGGACGTTCAGCTGACAGGTGTAAAACCTGCCTTTATCAATGCTATTTGCCAGGCAGTCCTGCTGATCTCTTTGGTTGCAGTAGTGTCTAAATAACACCTGAAACCAGCAAGTGGCTAATTTAGTCAGACTTCAGTCAGAACACCTGATGTGCTGCATGCTTCTTTAGGGGCTATGGCTAAGAGTATTAGAGGCAGAGGATCAGCAGGACAGCCAGGCAATGTGCATTGTTTAAAAGGAAATCAATATGGCAGCCTCCATATCCCTTCACCTCAGGTGCCCTATATATAGTTTTATAACACGCACTACATTATAAGATATTCAGGTGCAGAGCAGTAACATAACATAGATCATTAGGAATTTCCTGCAGAGCTCTAATAAATGGCGCAAAGCATTATACTAGAATTAACTGCAGAGCATTATTACAGCACGGCACAGGGATAGACTGTACTGCTATTGTTAGCAGAGTATTACTGTAATGTGTAGCGTATAAGGAGAATGATTATCTGCACAGCAGTGCTGTCGTATGTTACATTGCCTGAGCGATCCGCTAGCAGCAGACACACACACACACACACACAACACTGATCACAGACATAGCACAGAACTTACTGAGCCTACTTATTATTTCATGCAGAGTCATCTTATAGTCAGAGACAGCTGTCAGTTATACGAGATCATATGTAAGGAAATATCCTACAGACATAGATATTCCTGTAGTGACACATCGCAGGGTGAAGGTAAGGACGGTGTAATATATTACATGTCCAGCAATATATCACAGTATGGACATAAAATGTAATATCGTATATGTACAGCAATATATCTCCGTACGGGCGAAATAAGTAATATAGTATATGTACAGCAATATATCACAGTATAGACATAAGATGTAATATAGTATATGTACAGCAATATATCACAGTATGGGCATAATATGTAATATAGTATATGTACAGCAATATATCACAGTATGGGCATAATATGTAATATAGTATATGTACAGCAATATATCACAGTATGGATATAATATGTAATATAGTATATGTACAGCAATATATCACAGTATGGACATAAGATGTAATATAGCATATGTACAGCAATATATTACAGGATGGGCATAAGATGTAATATAGTATATGTACAGCGATATATCACAGTATGGGCATAAGATGTAATATAGTATAGGTACAGCAATATATCACAGTATGGACATAAGATGTAATATAGTATATGTACAGCAATATATCACAGTATGGGCATAAGATGTAATATAGTATATGTACAGCAATATATCACAGTATGGGCATAATATGTAATATATGTACAGCAATATATCACAGTATGGGCATAATATGTAATATATGTACAGCAATATATCACAGTATGGGCGTAAGATGTAATATAGTATATGTACAGCAATATATCACAGTATGGACATAAGATGTAATATAGTATATGTACAGCAATATATCATAGTATGGGCGTAAAATGTAATATAGTATATGTACAGCAATATATCACAGTATGGGCGTAAGATGTAATATAGTATATGTACAGCAATATATCACAGTATGGATATAAGATGTAGTATAGTATATGTACAGCAATATATCATAGTATGGGCGTAAGATGTAATATAGTATATGTACAGCAATGTATCACAGTATGGGCATAAGATGTAATATAGTATATGTACAGCAATATATCTCCGTATGGGCGTAATAAGTAATATAGTATATGTACAGCAATATATCACAGTATGGACATAAGATGTAATATAGTATATGTACAGCAATATATCACAGTATGGGCGTAAGATGTAATATAGTATATGTACAGCAATATATCACAGTATGGACATAAGATGTAATATAGTATATGTACAGCAATATATCACAGTATGGGCATAAGATGTAATATGGTATATGTACAGCAATATATCACAGTATGGACATAAGATGTAATATAGTATATGTACAGCAATATATCACAGTATGGACATAAGATGTAATATGGTATATGTACAGCAATATATCACAGTATAGGCGTAATATGTAATATGGTATATGTACAGCAATATATCACAGTATGGGCGTAAGATGTAATATAGTATATGTACAGCAATATATCACAGTATGGGCATAAGATGTAATATGGTATATGTACAGCAATATATCACAGTATAGGCGTAATATGTAATATGGTATATGTACAGCAATATATCACAGTATGGGCGTAAGATGTAATATAGTATATGTACAGCAATATATCACAGTATGGACATAAGATGTAATATGGTATATGTACAGCAATATATCGCATTATGGGCATAATATGTAATATATGTACAGCAATATATCACAGTATGGGCGTAAGATGTAATATAGTATATGTACAGCAATATATCACAGTATGGGCATAAGATGTAATATGGTATATGTACAGCAATATATCACAGTATGGGCATAATATGTAATATATGTACAGCAATATATCACAGTATGGGCGTAAGATGTAATATAGTATATGTACAGCAATATATCACAGTATGGACATAAGATGTAATATAGTATATGTACAGCAATATATCACAGTATGGGTGTAAGATGTAATATAGTATATGTACAGCAATATATCACAGTATGGACATAAGATGTAATATAGTATATGTACAGCAATATATCACAGTATGGGCATAAGATGTAATATGGTATATGTACAGCAATATATCACAGTATGGACATAAGATGTAATATAGTATATGTACAGCAATATATCACAGTATGGACATAAGATGTAATATGGTATATGTACAGCAATATATCACAGTATAGGCGTAATATGTAATATGGTATATGTACAGCAATATATCACAGTATGGGCGTAAGATGTAATATAGTATATGTACAGCAATATATCACAGTATGGGCATAAGATGTAATATGGTATATGTACAGCAATATATCACAGTATAGGCGTAATATGTAATATGGTATATGTACAGCAATATATCACAGTATGGGCGTAAGATGTAATATAGTATATGTACAGCAATATATCACAGTATGGGCATAAGATGTAATATGGTATATGTACAGCAATATATCACAGTATGGGCATAATATGTAATATATGTACAGCAATATATCACAGTATGGGCGTAAGATGTAATATAGTATATGTACAGCAATATATCACAGTATGTACATAAGATGTAATATAGTATATGTACAGCAATATATCACTATGGGCGTAATATGTAATATAGTATATGTACAGCAATATATCACAGTATGGACATAAGATGTAATATAGTATATGTACAGCAATATATCACTATGGGCGTTATATGTAATATAGTATATGTACAGCAATATATCACAGTATAGACATAAGATGTAATATAGTATATGTACAGCAATAGATCACAGTATGGGCGTAAGATGTAATATAGTATATGTACAGCAATATATCATAGTATGGGCGTAATAAGTAATATAGTATATGTACAGCAATATATCATGCCTGGTAACTGCTTGCTGCTGCCTGGTAACTGCTCGCTGAGCACACAGCTCAACAGTCCGTGGAAAAGAAGCCTAAAACTTGGTGATTGAGCACGCATACATTTTCTCATGCAAAGTACTTCTTCTTCTTGCTCGAAGGTTGAGGCACTTACTCTATTATATATATCGATGTACAGCAATATATCACAGTATGGGCATAAGATGTAATATAGTATATGTACAGCAATATATCACAGTATGGGCATAAGATGTAATATAGTATATGTACAGCAATATATCACCGTATGGGCATAAGATGTAATATAGTATATGTACAGCAATATATCACAGTATAGACATAAGATGTAATATAGTATATGTACAGCAATATATCACAGTATAGGCGTAATAAGCAATATAGTATATGTACAGCAATATATCACAGTATGGACATACGATGTAATATAGTATATGTACAGCAATATATCACAGTATAGACATAAGATGTAATATAGTATATGTACAGCAATATATCACAGTATAGGCGTAATAAGCAATATAGTATATGTACAGCAATATATCACAGTATGGACATAAGATGTAATATAGTATATGTACAGCAATATATTACAGTATGGGCATAAGATGTATTATAGTATATGTACAGCAATATATCACAGTATGGACATGATATGTAATATAGTATATGTACAGCAATATATCACTATTGGCGTAATATGTAATATAGTATATGTACAGCAATATATCACAGTATGGGCATAATATGTAATATAGTATATGTACAGCAATACAGTGGTTTACAAAAGTATTCGGCCCCCTTGAAGTTTTCCATATTTTGTCACATTACTTCCACAAACATGAATCAATTTTATTGGAATTCCACGTGACAGACCAATACAAAGTGGTGTACATGTGAGAAGTGGAACGAAAATCATACATGATTCCAAACATTTTTTACAAATAAATAACTGCAAAGTGGGGTGTGCATAATTATTCGGCCCCCTTTGGTATGAGTGCAGTCAGTTGCCCAATAGACGTTGCCTGATGAGTGCTAATGACTAAATCGAGTGCACCTGTGTGTAATCTAATGTCAGTACAAATACAGCTGCTCTGTGACGGCCTCAGATTTTGTCTAAGAGAATCTTGGGAGCAACAACACCATGAAGTCCAAAGAACACACCAGACAGGTCAGGGATAAAGTTATTGAGAAATTTAAAGCAGGCTTAGGCTACAAAAAGATTTCCAAAGCCTTGAACATCCCACGAAGCACTGTTCAAGCGATCATTCAGAAATGGAAGGAGTATGGCACAACTGTAAACCTACCAAGACAATGCCGTCCACCTAAACTCACATGCCGAACAAGGAGAGCGCTGATCAGAAATGCAGTCAAGAGGCCCATGGTGACTCTGGATGAGCTGCAGAGATCTACAGATCAGGTGGGAGACTCTGTCCATAGGACAACTATTAGACATGCATAGTGATGTCACGAACCTCCGATTTTCGGTTCGCCAACCTTCGCGGAAGGTTCGGTTCGCGGAAAAGTTCGCGAACCCCAATAGACTTCAATGGGGAGGCGAACTTTGAAAAATAGAAAAAATTATGCTGGCCACAAAAGTGATGGAAAAGATGTTTCAAGGGGTCTAACACCTGGAGGGGGCATGGCGGAGTGGGATACACGCCCAAAGTCCCGGGGAAAAGTCTGGATTTGACGCAAAGCAGCTTTTTAAGGGCAGAAATCACATTGAATGCTAAATTGCAGGCCTAACGTGCTTTCAAACATCTTGCATGTGTATACATCAATCAGGGAGTGTAATTAGAGTTCTGCTTCACACTGACACACCAAACTCACTGTGTAACGCACCGCAAACAGCTTTTTGCGTAGTAACGGCCGTGCTGGACTGGTGCGCAACATTGCCAGAGTGTAGGCAGTGGCAGTTTTCCAGCCCATATGGTCGCCGGGCTGTGGTAGCTCAATGATAGAACAACAGTGACTGTCTAGCTGTTTAAATTTGGTCTGTCCACAATGAAGCAACGGCCTTATCTTCTTGTATGTAGGAAGGCATAGGTAGGAGTCCCAGTATAGGTAGGTAGGCATAGGTAGGAGTCCCAGTATAGGTAGGTAGGCATAGGTAGGTGCCTCAGTAGTTAGCTAGGCATAGGTAGGAGACCCAGTATAGGTAGGTAGGCATAGGTAGGTGTCCCAGTAGTTAGCTAGGCATAGGTAGGAGTTCCAGTATAGGTAGGTAGGTCCCCTAGTAAAGGTAGGTAGGTAGGTGTCCCCGTATAGGTAAGTAGGTGCCCCAGTAGTTTGGTAGGCATAGGTAGGTGTCCCAGTATAGATAGTTAGGCAGGGCCTGGCTGGCACAGTAATAACAATTACCAAGGTCCAGCTGCAACAGATAGGGCTGTATAATGTCAGTGTCAGTGAGCAACACACACAAAAAAAAAAAACACATCTGGAAAACATTAGCTCTCAAAAGAGAGCTGTTGAGGGGTGCTATTTTAGCAATAACAATCAGCCAGGAGCAAGCCAAGAGCCTAACTAATCTTTCCCTAGGAGACAAAATCTGCAGCAGCTGTCCCTAGTCTATTTGCAGCAGGCACACAAGTGAGTGTCATGGCCGGCAAACCTGCCTTATATAAGGGGGGGGGGGGGGGGGCTCCAGGGCTTAGTGTAGCCTGAATGGCTACAATGTCCCTGCTGACTGTGATGCAGAGGGTTAAAGTTGACCCTCATAGTGCATTATGGGGCGAATCGAACGTCCACCAAAGTTCGCCTGGAACCGTTCGCTACATCTCTGGTCATGCACTGTACAAAGTTGGCCTTTATGGAAGAGTGGCAAGAAGAAAGCAATTGTGAACAGAAAGCATAAGAAGTCCCGTTTGCAGTTTGCCACAAGCCATGTGGAGGACACAGCAACCATGTGGAAGAAGGTGCTCTGGTCGGATGAGACCAAAATGGAACTTTTTGGCCAAAATGCAAAACGCTATGTGTGGCGGAAAACTAACACTGCACATCACTCTCAACACACCATCCCCACTGTCAAATATGGTGGTGGCAGCATCATGCTCGGGGGGTGCTTCTCTTCAGCAGGGACAGGGAAGCTGGTCAGAGTTGATGGGAAGATGGATGGAGCCAAATACAGGGCAATCTAGGAAGAAAGATGTGCAAGCTGGTAGAGACATACCCTAAAAGACTGGCAGCTGCATTTGCAGCAAAAGGTGCTTCTACAAAGTATTGACTCAGGGGGCCGAATAATTACGCACACCCCGCTTTGCAGTTATTGATTTGTAAAAAATGTTTGGAATGATGTATGATTTTCGATCCACTTCTCACATGTACACCACTTTGTATTGGTCTTTCACGTGGAATTCCAATAACATTGATTCATGTTTGTGGCAGTAATGTGACAAAATGTGGAAAACTTCAAGGGGGCCGAATACTTTTGCAAGCCACTGTATGTACAGCAATATATCACAGTATGGATATATTATTATTATTTATTTATTGTATTTATAAAGCGCCAACATATTACGCAGCGCTGCACAATAGATAAATGGGTTAACATACAGGTAGAACATACGGAAACTCACAACAAAACAAGATCATGCAAATGATTTGATAACAATACAGTGTCATAGGTCAAAATAGAGACTGTTCAAGTCCACAAGAGGGGTGGTTGTGAGTAATATTGCATAATCAGGCTGGAAACACTAGGGAGGAGGGCCCTGCCAGAGGCTTACAATCTAAAGATATAAGATGTAATATATTACATGTCCAGCAATATATCACAGTATGGGTGCAGGGCCGCCATCAGAAATTTTTGGGCCCCTCACACATCATCAGGCCTGGGCCTCCCCTCCCTGGGCCCACCCACTGGTTGCTGTGCCCGCCCACTAGCCACCCCACCCCCGTGTCCGTGCGCGTAGTGTGCTGCAGCGAAAAATGTGCATGGCTCCGACACCGAAGAATGCGGCATGCACAGCATGATGCGGCAAAAAGTGGGCATGACCATGGCATATTTTGGGTGGGGCCAACTATAGGTGGTGCCCGGTATGTGTAGACTGGTATAGTAGCCCCCCGTATAGGTAGCCTGGTATAGGTGGTGCACCAGTATAGGCTAGCCAGGCGCAGGTGCCCCCAGTATAGGTAGCAAGATATAGGCTCCCCAGGATAAGTAGCCAAGTATAGATGGTGTCCCAGTATAGGTAGCCTGGTATAGTTTATGCCCACAGTATAGGTAGCCAAGTATAGGTGGTGCCCCAGTATAGGACGCCAGGTATAGGTGGTGCCCCAGTATAGGACGCCAGGTATAGGTGGTGCCCCAGTATAGGTAGCCAGGTATAGGTGGTGCCCCAGTATAGGTAGCCAGGTATAGGTGGTGCCCCAGTATAGGTAGCCAGGTATAGGTGGTTCCAGCCCCAGTATAGGATGCCAGGTAAAGGTGGTGCCCCAGTATAGGTAGCCAGATATAGGTGGTGCCCCAGTATAGAGAGTCGGCTGTAGCGGATTCACTCATCTGCTCCTCACGTTCACGCGCTGATGTCACTCTTCTCTCAGTGCTGGAACGTGGTGTGCTGGTTAGTGAGCCACAGGCCCGCAGCCAGCACATGCGGCCCTTTCAGCTCTTTTGGGGGACCCAGGGTGCCCAGAAGTACTGGGCCCCTCACTGCAGTGTCTGTTCTCCTCCCCTGATGGCTGCCCTGTATGGGTGTAATGAGTAATATCGTATAAGTCCAGCAATATATCACAGTGTGGAGGTAAGATATCATATAGTGTATACAGTACAGTGTATATAACAGTATATCACACACTGCTGATAAGATATGACAGTACTGGAGATAATATGCAGTGTAACACGGATTGCAGTAATAAATCACAGTATGGAGATGAATAATCTATAAGTCGCCGCTTTTGCGCTGTTTAATTACTGCCCGTGGCACGCAGGGTTAAGTCCGGAGCCGGCGTCCCCCGTGTGGCCCTGATTTCTGTGACATCTCTCGGACTTGGCAGTCGGATCAATACAGAGCAGCAGCAGCTCATTCATACGCGTCGGTGTGACAGGCAGGACCCAGCAGGGAAGGCCGCTAACGATCCGTCTCTGGGCCAGTCCAGCCGGAGGTAATGGGAGAGCGAGTGTGTGCTGAGGGCAGGGGGGGTGTCTCTGAATCATTAATATAAATCCAGAGGAATCTGTGGTGATAAATGGCACCTAAGCCAGCAGCGCCCGCCATGCCGCGCTACAATTAACCCTGTGACCCAGCCACAGGACTAGTGACATCCCACTTCCCCTATTAGGCCAGTGACAGGCCTAATTCCTGCAAGAGTAATGGCAGGCCGTGTCCATGGACAAGTAATTCCCACACAACAGGGAATATATGAGGCCTATACACTGGAAATAACTGAAGAGAGAGCTTAGCTTCTTGCAGAGCAGGGCAATGCTGCACTCTTAGCACTAGCTTCCTGCAGAGCAGGGCAATGCTGCACTCTTAGCACTAGCTTTCTGCAGAGCAGGGTAATGCCGCACTCCTAGCACTAGCTTCCTGCTGGCATGCCACAATCCAGAGCAGGGCAATGTTGTACTCACAGCACTAGCTACCTGCTGGAACGCCACAATCCAGAGCAGGGCAATGCTGCACTCACAGCACTAGCTTCCTGCAGAGCAGGGCAATGCTGCACTCCTAGCACTAGCTTCCTGCAGAGCAGGGCAATGCTGCACTCACAGCACTAGCTTCCTTCTGGCACACCACAATCCAGAGCAGGGCAATGCTGCACTCAGAGCACTAGCTTCCTGCAGAGCAGGGCAATGCTGCATTCCTAGCACTAGCTTCCTGCAGAGCAGGGCAATGCTGCACTCACAGCACTAACTTCCTGCTGGCACACCACAATCCAGAGCAGGGCAATGCTGCACTCAGAGCACTAGCTTCCTGCAGAGCAGGGCAATGCTGCAATCATAACACTAGCTTCATGCTGGTACGCCACAATCCAGAGCAGGGCAATGCTGCACTCACAGCACTAGCTTCCTGCTGGCACGCCACAATCCAGAGCAGGGAAATGCTGCACTCCTAGCACTAGCATCCTGTTGGCACGTCATAATCTAGAGCAGGGCTGAAGGGTTACAGGAGGTTGGCACTACAGCAAACATACATGTACTGTGCACAATCTGGGTTAAAGGTGCCTGAATACTTCCTTAGCGTGCTCTAGCCAGCAGTATTAAGTAGCAATATGGTAGAGTGAAGAGAAAGGCTGGCACTGCTGTGGAGGTACATTTATTGTTGCATATAATATCACAGTGCAATATACAAAGTTGTAAAGTCGGATGCAAGAGGTACACATACCATTGTGAGAGGAGGCACGTGGATGGTGGTGGGTGCAGGGCACAGGTTGCCTGAAGGCCGTTTCGCACAATACAGCGCTTCTACAGAGGCTATGTGTACCTCTTGCACCTGACTTTGCAACTTTGTATATTGCACTGTGATATTATATGCAACAATAGATCTACCTACCTCCTCCACAGCAGTGCCAGCCTTTCTCTTTACTCTACCATATTGATACATATAGGTCAGTTTGGTTCCCCTTGAAAAACACTGGCCTTGAGGTGGTCATGCCCCTGTTGTGGTAAAACTGCCAAGAATCAAACAGGAAAATCACGTGTATAACCACCATTCGACTACAATAACAACATTAGACAATGTCTAACTATGGAGGGATTAGATTGTGAGCTCCTCTGGGGACAGTCAGTGACATGACTATGTACTCTGTAAAGTGCTGCAGAAGATGTCAGTGCTATGTAAATACATAATAATAATATGGTAGGACATTAGACTATGACTGTGGTAGGATTAGATTGTGAGCTCCTCTGAGGACAGTCAGTGGCATGACGATGTACTCTGTACAGTGCTGCAGAAGATGTCAGTGCTATATAAATACATAATAATAATATGGTAGGACATTAGACTATGACTATGGTAGGATTAGATTGTGAGCTCCTCTGGGGACAGTCGATGACATGACTATGCACTCTGTAATGTGCTGCAGAAGATGTCAGTGCTATATAAATACATAATAATAATGTTAGGACATTAGACTATGGCTATGGTAGGATTGGATTGTGAGCTCCTCTGAGGACAGTCAGTGACATGACTATGTACTCTGTACAGTGCTGCAGAAGATGTCAGCGCTATATAAATACATAATAATAATATGGTAGGACATTAGACTATGACTGTGGTAGGATTAGAGTGTGAGCTCCTCTGAGGACAGTCAGTGGCATGACGATGTACTCTGTACAGTGCTGCAGAAGATGTCAGTGCTATATAAATACATAATAATAATATGGTAGGACATTAGACTATGACTATGGTAGGATTAGATTGTGAGCTCCTCTGGGGACAGTCGATGACATGACTATGCACTCTGTAATGTGCTGCAGGAGATGTCAGTGCTATATAAATACATAATAATAATGTTAGGACATTAGACTATGGCTATGGTAGGATTGGATTGTGAGCTCCTCTGAGGACAGTCAGTGACATGACTATGTACTCTGTAAAGTGCTGCAGACGGTGTCCGTGCTATATAAATACTCAATGAAAGAAAATGTGAAATTCTACTGGATGGTCTGACAAGTCCTCTCTGCACCTATATTAATAGCATTGCTTGGACGTACTGTACCCGCTGCTGCTGCCCTGTATGTGTGGATCCCTCTTAGGCCTCTCCTTTTGGCCTTGTTCCCCTGCAGGCACGGCCATCTGTGCCCATTGTATTGTATTAGCATTATGTCACCCCTGTCCATTGTCAGCCCTCCGCCTGGGGTCTCTGGGGCATTGTATGCTGGAGGCTGCGGCTCTGTGGCCTTTTAACACCGCCATGGATCCGTACTTTCTTCCCTGGCGCCCGGAGGCGTGTGCATGGCTGCGTGCCCGTCCTCCCGGTGCTGTGCTGTGCACTGCGTGCGTTGTGCTGTGCAGGTCTCTCTCTCTCGCTCTGCCCGTGCTGCGTTTGCAGCAATCAGCAGACGATGGAATGCGTGCCCGGGGGGGTGCTGGGCTTCCAAGTTTCTTTATAGCTGACATTATCTTTTATTGCCAGATAAAAATTCCAGGCTCGGCTGGTTTTATTGCCGCTATATGTGCTGCTCATCCTATCCTCGCAGGATGCTTTCCCCTGACGGCACACCGTACACTTCTGTTCCTCTAGATGGCATGGGGGGGGGAGGGAGGGGGGATGGGAAGCTTGTGCCCCCAACTACTTCGTCTTCCTGCGCCTTTATCTCCATCGTACACATCGTGGCATATGAACGACCCCCATCCTAACAGCCCAACACCCTGACCTGTAAACCGCGTCCAGTGCCCACCTTGGTAAAGACATTAGCGTGAGGGCGACGCGCAGGGAATTTCGTGGCACAGCTGCGAGCAGAGATATTGCCAGGCTCATGAAAGGTCACAGAATAGAAGCAGATTGATGGTGTGTGATATACACAAATAATGTAGCGCAGGAGAGAAAGGGACGTGTGGGATCGTTTTATAGCAAAGAACAACCGATGAGGCCTAGGGCAGGTGCTGCACTTGGAGGGCTGCACATGGAATGAGGTTCCTGGTCATACAAGAGGGGTGTGGTGGCTGCCCATGGGATGCTAGCAGCTGCACATAGAAGGGAGGTGGCCTATACATGGCGTCTATAGGCTTAGCGCTCTGTGCTGCGTCTATAGGCTTAGCGCTCTGTGCTGCGTCTATAGGCTTAGCGCTCTGTGCTGCGTCTATAGGCTTAGCGCTCTGTGCTGCGTCTGTAGGCTTAGCGCTCTGTGCTGCGTCTATAGGCTTAGCGCTCTGTGCCGCGTCTGTAGGCTTAGCGCTCTGTGCTGCGTCTATAGGCTTAGCGCTCTGTGCTGCGTCTATAGGCTTAGCGCTCTGTGCTGTGTCTGTAGGCTTAGCGCTGTGTGCTGCGTCTATAGGCTTAGCGCTCTGTGCTGCGTCTGTAGGCTTAGCGCTCTGTGCTGCGTCTGTATGCTTAGCGCTCTGTGCTGCGTCTATAGGCTTAGCGCTCTGTGCTGCGTCTCTAGGCTTAGCGCTCTGTGCCGCGTCTATAGGCTTAGCGCTCTGTGCTGCGTCTATAGGCTTAGCCCTGTGTGCTGCGTCTATAGGCTTAGCGGTCTGTGCTGCGTCTGTAGGCTTAGCGCTCTGTGCTGCGTCTGTAGGCTTAGCGCTCTGTGCTGCCTCTATAGGCTTAGCGCTCTGTGCTGCCTCTATAGGCTTAGCGCTCTGTGCTGCGTCTATAGGCTTAGCGCCCTGTGCTGCGTCTGTAGGCTTAGCGCTCTGTGCTGCGTCTGTAGGCTTAGCGCTGTGTGCTGCGTCTGTAGGCTTAGCGCTCTGTGCTGCGTCTATAGGCTTAGCGCTCTGTGCTGCGTCTGTAGGCTTAGCGCTCTGTGCTGCGTCTGTAGGCTTAGCGCTCTGTGCTGCGTCTGTAGGCTTAGCGCTCTGTGCTGCGTCTATAGGCTTAGCGCTGTGTGCTGCGTCTGTAGGCTTAGCGCTGTGTGCTGCGTCTGTAGGCTTAGCGCTCTGTGCTGCGTCTGTAGCCTTAGCGCTCTGTGCTGCGTCTGTAGGCTTAGCGCTCTGTGCTGCGTCTATAGGCTTAGCGCTCTGTGCTGCGTCTGTAGGCTTAGCGCTCTGTGCTGCGTCTGTAGGCTTAGCGCTCTGTGCTGCGTCTATAGGCTTAGCGCTCTGTGCTGCGTCTGTAGGCTTAGCGCTCTGTGCCGCGTCTATAGGCTTAGCGCTCTGTGCTGCGTCTGTAGGCTTAGCGCTCTGTGCTGCGTCTATAGGCTTAGCGCTGTGTGCTGCGTCTGTAGGCTTAGCGCTCTGTGCTGCGTCTATAGGGTTAGCGCTCTGTGCTGCGTCTATAGGCTTAGCTCTCTGTGCTGCGTCTGTAGGCTTAGCGCTCTGTGCTGCGTCTGTAGGCTTAGCGCTCTGTGCTGCGTCTGTAGGCTTAGCGCTCTGTGCCGCGTCTATAGGCTTAACGCTCTGTGCTGCTTCTATAGGCTTAGCGCTCTGTGCTGCGTCTATAGGCTTAGCGCTCTGTGCTGCGTCTATAGGCTTAGCGCCCTGTGCTGCGTCTATAGGCTTAGCGCCCTGTGCTGCGTCTGTAGGCTTAGCGCTGTGTGCTGCGTCTATAGGCTTAGCGCTCTGTGCTGCGTCTATAGGCTTAGCGCTCTGTGCTGCGTCTATAGGCTTAGCGCTCTGTGCTGCGTCTCTAGGCTTAGCGCCCTGTGCTGCGTCTATAGGCTTAGCGCTCTGTGCTGCGTCTGTAGGCTTAGCGCTGTGTGCTGCGTCTATAGGCTTAGCGCTCTGTGCTGCGTCTATAGGCTTAGCGCTCTGTGCCGCGTCTCTAGGCTTAGCGCTCTGTGCCGCGTCTATAGGCTTAACGCTCTGTGCTGCTTCTATAGGCTTAGCGCTCTGTGCTGCGTCTATAGGCTTAGCGCTCTGTGCTGCGTCTGTAGGCTTAGCGCTGTGTGCTGCGTCTATAGGCTTAGCGCTCTGTGCTGCGTCTATAGGCTTAGCGCTCTGTGCTGCGTCTATAGGCTTAGCGCTCTGTGCTGCGTCTATAGGCTTAGCGCTCTGTGCTGCGTCTGTAGGCTTAGCGCCCTGTGCTGCGTCTATAGGCTTAGCGTTCTGTGCTGCGTCTATAGGCTTAGCGCTCTGTGCTGCGTCTATAGGCTTAGCGCCCTGTGCTGCGTCTATAGGCTTAGCGCTCTGTGCTGCGTCTATAGGCTTAGCGCTCTGTGCTGCGTCTGTAGGCTTAGCTCTCTGTGCTGCGTCTGTAGGCTTAGCGCTCTGTGCTGCGTCTATAGGCTTAGCGCTCTGTGCTGCGTCTGTAGGCTTAGCGCTCCGTGCTGCGTCTGTAGGCTTACCGCCCTGTGCTGCGTCTGTAGGCTTAGCGCTCTGTGCTGCGTCTGTAGGCTTAGCGCTCTGTGCTGCGTCTATAGGCTTAGCTCTCTGTGCTGCGTCTGTAGGCTTAGCGCTCTGTGCCGCGTCTATAGGCTTAGCGCTGTGTGCCGCGTCTATAGGCTTAGCGCTCTGTGCCGCGTCTATAGGCTTAGCGCTGTGTGCCGCGTCTGTAGGCTTAGCGCTCTGTGCTGCGTCTATAGGCTTAGCGCTCTGTGCTGCGTCTATAGGCTTAGCGCTCTGTGCTGCGTCTATAGGCTTAGCGCTCTGTGCTGCGTCTATAGGCTTAGCGCTCTGTGCTGCGTCTATAGGCTTAGCGCTGTGTGCTGCGTCTATAGGCTTAGCGCTCTGTGCTGCGTCTATAGGCTTAGCGCTGTGTGCTGCGTCTATAGGCTTAGCGCTCTGTGCTGCGTCTATAGGCTTAGCGCTCTGTGCTGCGTCTATAGGCTTAGCGCTCTGTGCTGCGTCTGTAGGCTCAGCGCTCTGTGCTGCGTCTGTAGGCTTAGCGCTGTGTGCTGCGTCTATAGGCTTAGCGCTCTGTGCTGCGTCTATAGGCTATGCTCTGTGCTGCGTCTATAGGCTTAGCGCTCTGTGCTGCGTCTATAGGCTTAGCGCTCTGTGCTGCGTCTATAGGCTTAGCGCTCTGTGCTGCGCCTGTAGGCTTTGCGCTCTGTGCTGCGTCTATAGGCTTAGCTTTCTGTGCTGCGTCTATAGGCTTAGGTTTCTGTGCTGCGTCTATAGGCTTAGCGCTCTGTGCTGCGTCTGTAGGCTTAGCGCTCTGTGCTGCGTCTATAGGCTGAGCGCTCTGTGCTGCGTCTATAGGCTTAGCGCTCTGTGCTGCGTCTATAGGCTTAGCGCTCTGTGCCGCGTCTGTAGGCTTAGCGCTCTGTGCTGCGTCTGTAGCCTTAGCGCTCTGTGCTGCATCTATAGGCTTAGCGCTCTGTGCTGCGTCTGTAGGCTTAGCGCTCTGTGCTGCGTCTGTAGGCTTAGCGCTCTGTGCCGCGTCTATAGGCTTAGCGCTCTGTGCTGCGTCTGTAGGCTTAGCGCTCTGTGCTGCGTCTATAGGCTTAGCGCTGTGTGCTGCGTCTGTAGGCTTAGCGCTCTGTGCTGCGTCTATAGGGTTAGCGCTCTGTGCTGCGTCTATAGGCTTAGCTCTCTGTGCTGCGTCTGTAGGCTTAGCGCTCTGTGCTGCGTCTATAGGCTTAGCGCTCTGTGCAGCGTCTCTAGGCTTAGCGCTCTGTGCCGCGTCTATAGGCTTAACGCTCTGTGCTGCTTCTATAGGCTTAGCGCTCTGTGCTGCGTCTATAGGCTTAGCGCTCTGTGCTGCGTCTATAGGCTTAGCGCTCTGTGCTGCGTCTATAGGCTTAGCGCCCTGTGCTGCGTCTGTAGGCTTAGCGCCCTGTGCTGCGTCTATAGGCTTAGCGCTCTGTGCTGCGTCTGTAGGCTTAGCGCTGTGTGCTGCGTCTGTAGGCTTAGCGCTGTGTGCTGCGTCTATAGGCTTAGCGCTCTGTGCTGCGTCTATAGGCTTAGCGCTCTGTGCTGCGTCTATAGGCTTAGCGCTCTGTGCTGCGTCTATAGGCTTAGCGCTCTGTGCTGCGTCTGTAGGCTTAGCGCCCTGTGCTGCGTCTGTAGGCTTAGCGTACTGTGCTGCGTCTATAGGCTTAGCTCTCTGTGCTGCGTCTATAGGCTTAGCGTTCTGTGCTGCGTCTATAGGCTTAGCGCTCTGTGCTGCGTCTATAGGCTTAGCTCTCTGTGCTGCGTCTGTAGGCTTAGCGCTCTGTGCTGCGTCTATAGGCTTAGCGTACTGTGCTGCGTCTATAGGCTTAGCTCTCTGTGCTGCGTCTATAGGCTTAGCGTTCTGTGCCGCGTCTATAGGCTTAGCGCTCTGTGCCGCGTCTGTAGGCTTAGCGCTCTGTGCTGCGTCTGTAGCCTTAGCGCTCTGTGCTGCATCTATAGGCTTAGCGCTCTGTGCTGCGTCTGTAGGCTTAGCGCTCTGTGCTGCGTCTGTAGGCTTAGCGCTCTGTGCCGCGTCTATAGGCTTAGCGCTCTGTGCTGCGTCTGTAGGCTTAGCGCCCTGTGCTGCGTCTATAGGCTTAGCGTACTGTGCTGCGTCTATAGGCTTAGCTCTCTGTGCTGCGTCTATAGGCTTAGCGTTCTGTGCTGCGTCTATAGGCTTAGCGCTCTGTGCTGCGTCTATAGGCTTAGCTCTCTGTGCTGCGTCTGTAGGCTTAGCGCTCTGTGCTGCGTCTGTAGGCTTAGCGCTCTGTGCTGCATCTATAGGCTTAGCGCTCTGTGCTGCGTCTGTAGGCTTAGCGCTCTGTGCTGCGTCTGTAGGCTTAGCGCTCTGTGCTGCGTCTGTAGGCTTAGCGCTCTGTGCTGCGTCTGTAGGCTTAGCGCTCTGTGCTGCGTCTTTAGGCTTAGCTCTCTGTGCTTCGTCTGTAGGCTTAGCGCTCTGTGCTGCGTCTATAGGCTTAGCGCTGTGTGCCGCGTCTATAGGCTTAGCGCTCTGTGCCGTGTCTATAGGCTTAGCGCTGTGTGCCGCGTCTGTAGGCTTAGCGCTCTGTGCCGCATCTATAGGCTTAGCGCTCTGTGCTGCGTCTATAGGCTTAGCGCTCTGTGCTGCGTCTATAGGCTTAGCGCTCTGTGCTGCGTCTATAGGCTTAGCGCTGTGTGCTGCGTCTATAGGCTTAGCGCTCTGTGCTGCGTCTATAGGCTTAGCGCTCTGTGCTGCATCTATAGGCTTAGCGCTCTGTGCTGCGTCTATAGGCTTAGCGCTCTGTGCTGCGTCTATAGGCTTAGCGCTCTGTGCTGCGTCTATAGGCTTAGCGCTGTGTGCTGCGTCTATAGGCTTAGCGCTCTGTGCTGCGTCTATAGGCTTAGCGCTCTGTGCTGCGTCTATAGGCTTAGCGCTGTGTGCTGCGTCTATAGGCTTAGCGCTCTGTGCTGCGTCTATAGGCTTAGCGCTCTGTGCTGCGTCTATAGGCTAAGCGCTGTGTGCTGCGTCTGTAGGCTTAGCGCTGTGTGCTGCGTCTATAGGCTTAGCGCTCTGTGCTGCGTCTATAGGCTATGCTCTGTGCTGCGTCTATGGGCTTAGCGCTCTGTGCTGCGTCTATAGGCTTAGTGCTCTGTGCTGCGTCTATAGGCTTAGCGCTCTGTGCTGCGTCTATAGGCTTTGCGCTCTGTGCTGCGCCTGTAGGCTTAGCGCTCTGTGCTGCGTCTGTAGGCTTAGCGCTCTGTGCTGCGTCTGTAGGCTGAGCGCTCTGTGCTGCGTCTATAGGCTTAGCGCTGTGTGCTGCGTCTATAGGCTTAGCGCTCTGTGCTGCGTCTATAGGCTCAGCGCTCTGTGCTGCGTCTGTAGGCTCAGCGCTCTGTGCTGCGTCTGTAGGCTCAGCGCTCTGTGCTGCGTCTGTAGGCTTAGCGCTCTGTGCTGCGTCTGTAGGCTTAGCGCTCTGTGCTGCGTCTCTAGGCTTAGCGCTCTGTGCTGCGTCTATAGGCTTAGCGCTCTGTGCTGCGTCTGTAGGCTCAGCGCTCTGTGCTGCGTCTATAGGCTGAGCGCTCTGTGCTGCGTCTCTAGGCTTAGCGCTCTGTGCTGCGTCTGTAGGCTTAGCGCTCTGTGCTGCGTCTGTAGGCTTAGCGCTCTGTGCTGCGTCTGTAGGCTTAGCTCTCTGTGCTGCGTCTATAGGCTTAGCGCTCTGTGCTGCGTCTGTAGGCTTAGCGCTCTGTGCTGCGTCTGTAGGCTTAGCGCCCTGTGCTGCGTCTATAGGCTTAGCGTTCTGTGCTGCGTCTATAGGGTTAGCGCTCTGTGCTGCGTCTATAGGCTTAGCGCTCTGTGCTGCGTCTGTAGGCTTAGCGCTCTGTGCTGCGTCTATAGGCTTAGCGCTCTGTGCTGCGTCTATAGGCTTAGCGCTCTGTGCTGCGTCTATAGGCTTAACGCTCTGTGCTGCTTCTATAGGCTTAGCGCTCTGTGCTGCGTCTATAGGCTTAGCGCTCTGTGCTGCGTCTATAGGCTTAGCGCTCTGTGCTGCGTCTATAGGCTTAGCGCCCTGTGCTGCGTCTGTAGGCTTAGCGCTGTGTGCTGCGTCTATAGGCTTAGCGCTCTGTGCTGCGTCTATAGGCTTAGCGCTCTGTGCTGCGTCTATAGGCTTAGCGCTCTGTGCTGCGTCTGTAGGCTTAGCGCCCTGTGCTGCGTCTATAGGCTTAGCGCTCTGTGCTGCGTCTGTAGGCTTAGCGCTGTGTGCCGCGTCTATAGGCTTAGCGCTCTGTGCCGCGTCTATAGGCTTAGCGCTCTGTGCCGCGTCTCTAGGCTTAGCGCTCTGTGCCGCGTCTATAGGCTTAACGCTCTGTGCTGCTTCTATAGGCTTAGCGCTCTGTGCTGCGTCTATAGGCTTAGCGCTCTGTGCTGCGTCTGTAGGCTTAGCGCTGTGTGCTGCGTCTATAGGCTTAGCGCTCTGTGCTGCGTCTATAGGCTTAGCGCTCTGTGCTGCGTCTATAGGCTTAGCGCTCTGTGCTGCGTCTGTAGGCTTAGCGCCCTGTGCTGCGTCTATAGGCTTAGCGTTCTGTGCTGCGTCTATAGGCTTAGCGCTCTGTGCTGCGTCTATAGGCTTAGCGCCCTGTGCTGCATCTATAGGCTTAGCGCTCTGTGCTGCGTCTATAGGCTTAGCGCTCTGTGCTGCGTCTATAGGCTTAGCTCTCTGTGCTGCGTCTGTAGGCTTAGCGCTCTGTGCTGCGTCTATAGGCTTAGCGCTCTGTGCTGCGTCTGTAGGCTTAGCGCTCCGTGCTGCGTCTGTAGGCCTACCGCCCTGTGCTGCGTCTGTAGGCTTAGCGCTCTGTGCTGCGTCTGTAGGCTTAGCGCTCTGTGCTGCGTCTATAGGCTTAGCTCTCTGTGCTGCGTCTGTAGGCTTAGCGCTCTGTGCTGCGTCTATAGGCTTAGCGCTGTGTGCTGCGTCTATAGGCTTAGCGCTCTGTGCCGCGTCTATAGGCTTAGCGCTGTGTGCCGCGTCTGTAGGCTTAGCGCTCTGTGCTGCGTCTATAGGCTTAGCGCTCTGTGCTGCGTCTATAGGCTTAGCGCTCTGTGCTGCGTCTATAGGCTTAGCGCTCTGTGCTGCGTCTATAGGCTTAGCGCTCTGTGCTGCGTCTATAGGCTTAGCGCTGTGTGCTGCGTCTATAGGCTTAGCGCTCTGTGCTGCGTCTATAGGCTTAGCGCTGTGTGCTGCGTCTATAGGCTTAGCGCTGTGTGCTGCGTCTATAGGCTTAGCGCTCTGTGCTGCGTCTATAGGCTTAGCGCTCTGTGCTGCGTCTATAGGCTCAGCGCTCTGTGCTGCGTCTGTAGGCTCAGCGCTCTGTGCTGCGTCTGTAGGCTCAGCGCTCTGTGCTGCGTCTGTAGGCTTAGCGCTGTGTGCTGCGTCTATAGGCTTAGCGCTCTGTGCTGCGTCTATAGGCTATGCTCTGTGCTGCGTCTATAGGCTTAGCGCTCTGTGCTGCGTCTATAGGCTTAGCGCTCTGTGCTGCGTCTATAGGCTTAGCGCTCTGTGCTGCGCCTGTAGGCTTTGCGCTCTGTGCTGCGTCTCTAGGCTTAGCTTTCTGTGCTGCGTCTATAGGCTTAGGTTTCTGTGCTGCGTCTATAGGCTTAGCGCTCTGTGCTGCGTCTGTAGGCTTAGCGCTCTGTGCTGCGTCTATAGGCTGAGCGCTCTGTGCTGCGTCTATAGGCTTAGCGCTCTGTGCCGCGTCTATAGGCTTAGCGCTCTGTGCCGCGTCTATAGGCTTAGCGCTCTGTGCCGCGTCTGTAGGCTTAGCGCTCTGTGCTGCGTCTGTAGCCTTAGCGCTCTGTGCTGCATCTATAGGCTTAGCGCTCTGTGCTGCGTCTGTAGGCTTAGCGCTCTGTGCTGCGTCTGTAGGCTTAGCGCTCTGTGCCGCGTCTATAGGCTTAGCGCTCTGTGCTGCGTCTGTAGGCTTAGCGCTGTGTGCTGCGTCTATAGGCTTAGCGCTGTGTGCTGCGTCTGTAGGCTTAGCGCTCTGTGCTGCGTCTATAGGGTTAGCGCTCTGTGCTGCGTCTATAGGCTTAGCTCTCTGTGCTGCGTCTGTAGGCTTAGCGCTCTGTGCTGCGTCTATAGGCTTAGCGCTCTGTGCCGCGTCTCTAGGCTTAGCGCTCTGTGCCGCGTCTATAGGCTTAGCGCTCTGTGCTGCGTCTATAGGCTTAGCGCTCTGTGCTGCGTCTATAGGCTTAGCGCTCTGTGCTGCGTCTATAGGCTTAGCGCTCTGTGCTGCGTCTATAGGCTTAGCGCTCTGTGCTGCGTCTGTAGGCTTAGCGCTGTGTGCTGCGTCTATAGGCTTAGCGCTGTGTGCTGCGTCTGTAGGCTTAGCGCTGTGTGCTGCGTCTGTAGGCTTAGCGCTCTGTGCTGCGTCTATAGGCTTAGCGCTCTGTGCTGCGTCTATAGGCTTAGCGCTCTGTGCTGCGTCTATAGGCTTAGCGCTCTGTGCTGCGTCTATAGGCTTAGCGCCCTGTGCTGCGTCTGTAGGCTTAGCGCCCTGTGCTGCGTCTATAGGCTTAGCGTACTGTGCTGCGTCTATAGGCTTAGCTCTCTGTGCTGCGTCTATAGGCTTAGCGTTCTGTGCTGCGTCTATAGGCTTAGCTCTCTGTGCTGCGTCTATAGGCTTAGCTCTCTGTGCTGCGTCTGTAGGCTTAGCGCTCTGTGCTGCGTCTATAGGCTTCGCGCTCTGTGCTGCGTCTGTAGGCTTAGCGCTCTGTGCTGCGTCTGTAGGCTTAGCGCTCTGTGCTGCGTCTGTAGGCTTAGCGCTCTGTGCTGCGTCTGTAGGCTTAGCGCTCTGTGCTGCGTCTGTAGGCTTAGCTCTCTGTGCTTCGTCTGTAGGCTTAGCGCTCTGTGCCGCGTCTATAGGCTTAGCGCTCTGTGCCGCGTCTATAGGCTTAGCGCTGTGTGCCGCGTCTGTAGGCTTAGCGCTCTGTGCTGCATCTATAGGCTTAGCGCTCTGTGCTGCGTCTATAGGCTTAGCGCTCTGTGCTGCGTCTATAGGCTTAGCGCTGTGTGCTGCGTCTATAGGCTTAGCGCTGTGTGCTGCGTCTATAGGCTTAGCGCTCTGTGCTGCGTCTATAGGCTTAACGCTCTGTGCTGCTTCTATAGGCTTAGCGCTCTGTGCTGCGTCTATAGGCTTAGCGCTCTGTGCTGCGTCTATAGGCTTAGCGCTCTGTGCTGCGTCTATAGGCTTAGCGCTCTGTGCTGCGTCTGTAGGCTTAGCGCCCTGTGCTGCGTCTATAGGCTTAGCGCTGTGTGCTGCGTCTGTAGGCTTAGCGCTGTGTGCTGCGTCTATAGGCTTAGCGCTGTGTGCTGCGTCTATAGGCTTAGCGCACTGTGCTGCGTCTATAGGCTTAGCGCTCTGTGCTGCGTCTATAGGCTTAGCGTACTGTGCTGCGTCTATAGGCTTAGCTCTCTGTGCTGCGTCTATAGGCTTAGCGTTCTGTGCTGCGTCTATAGGCTTAGCGTACTGTGCTGCGTCTATAGGCTTAGCTCTCTGTGCTGCGTCTATAGGCTTAGCGTTCTGTGCTGCGTCTATAGGCTTAGCGCTCTGTGCTGCGTCTATAGGCTTAGCTCTCTGTGCTGCGTCTGTAGGCTTAGCGCTCTGTGCTGCGTCTGTAGGCTTAGCGCTCTGTGCTGCGTCTATAGGCTTAGCGCTCTGTGCTGCGTCTGTAGGCTTAGCGCTCTGTGCTGCGTCTGTAG
The DNA here is from genome assembly GCF_040937935.1 of Hyperolius riggenbachi. Classification (NCBI taxonomy): domain Eukaryota; kingdom Metazoa; phylum Chordata; class Amphibia; order Anura; family Hyperoliidae; genus Hyperolius; species Hyperolius riggenbachi. The sequence continues at coordinate 6,174,431 of NC_090656.1, forward strand.
GCTTAGCTCTCTGTGCTTCGTCTGTAGGCTTAGCGCTCTGTGCCGCGTCTCTAGGCTTAGCGCTGTGTGCCGCGTCTATAGGCTTAGCGCTCTGTGCCGTGTCTATAGGCTTAGCGCTGTGTGCCGCGTCTGTAGGCTTAGCGCTCTGTGCCGCGTCTGTAGGCTTAGCGCTCTGTGCTGCGTCTGTAGGCTTAGCGCTCTGTGCTGCGTCTATAGGCTTAGCGCTCTGTGCTGCGTCTATAGGCTTAGCGCTCTGTGCTGCGTCTATAGGCTTAGCGCTGTGTGCTGCGTCTATAGGCTTAGCGCTCTGTGCTGCGTCTATAGGCTTAGCGCTCTGTGCTGCGTCTATAGGCTTAGCGCTCTGTGCTGCGTCTATAGGCTTAGCGCTCTGTGCTGCGTCTATAGGCTTAGCGCTCTGTGCTGCGTCTATAGGCTTAGCGCTCTGTGCTGCGTCTATAGGCTCAGCGCTCTGTGCTGCGTCTATAGGCTCAGCGCTCTGTGCTGCGTCTGTAGGCTCAGCGCTCTGTGCTGCGTCTGTAGGCTCAGCGCTCTGTGCTGCGTCTGTAGGCTTAGCGCTCTGTGCTGCGTCTGTAGGCTTAGCGCTCTGTGCTGCGTCTCTAGGCTCAGCGCTCTGTGCTGCGTCTATAGGCTCAGCGCTCTGTGCTGCGTCTGTAGGCTCAGCGCTCTGTGCTGCGTCTATAGGCTGAGCGCTCTGTGCTGCGTCTCTAGGCTTAGCGCTCTGTGCTGCGTCTGTAGGCTTAGCGCTCTGTGCTGCGTCTGTAGGCTTAGCGCTCTGTGCTGCGTCTATAGGCTTAGCTCTCTGTGCTGCGTCTATAGGCTTAGCTCTCTGTGCTGCGTCTATAGGCTTAGCGCTCTGTGCTGCGTCTGTAGGCTGAGCGCCCTGTGCTGCGTCTTTAGGCTCAGCGCTCTGTGCTGCGTCTATAGGCTCGGCGCTCTGTGCTGCGTCTGTAGGCTTAGCGCTCTGTGCTGCATCTATAGGCTTAGCGCTCTGTGCTGCGTCTATAGGCTTAGCGCTGTGTGCTGCATCTATAGGCTTAGCGCTCTGTGCTGAGTCTGAAGGCTTAGCGCTCTGTGCTGCGTCTGTAGGCTTAGCGCCCTGTGCTGCGTCTATAGGCTTAGCGCTCTGTGCTGCGTCTGTAGGCTTAGCGCTCTGTGCTGCGTCTGTAGGCTTAGCGCCCTGTGCTGCGTCTATAGGCTTAGCGCTCTGTGCTGCGTCTATAGGCTTAGCGCTCTGTGCTGCGTCTGTAGGCTTAGCGCTCTGTGCTGCGTCTGTAGGCTTAGCGCCCTGTGCTGCGTCTATAGGCTTAGCGCCCTGTGCTGCATCTATAGGCTTAGCGCTCTGTGCTGCGTCTATAGGCTGAGCGCTGTGTGCTGCGTTTATAGGCTTAGCGCTGTGTGCTGCGTCTATAGGCTTAGCGCTCTGTGCTGCGTCTGTAGGCTTAGCGCTCTGTGCTGCGTCTGTAGGCTTAGCGCTCTGTGCTGCGTCTCTAGGCTTAGCGCTCTGTGCTGCGTCTGTAGGCTTAGCTCTCTGTGCTGCGTCTATAGGCTTAGCACTGTGTGCTGCGTCTATAGGCTTAGCTCTCTGTGCTGCGTCTATAGGCTTAGCTCTCTGTGCTGCGTCTGTAGGCTTAGCGCTCTGTGCTGCGTCTATAGGCTTAGCGCTCTGTGCTGCGTCTATAGGCTTAGCGCTCTGTGCTGCGTCTATAGGCTTAGCGCTCTGTGCTGCGTCTGTAGGCTTAGCGCTCTGTGCTGCGTCTGTAGGCTTAGCGCTCTGTGCTGCGTCTGTAGGCTTAGCGCTGTGTGCTGCGTCTATAGGCTTAGCTTTCTGTGCTGCATCTATAGGCTCAGCGCTCTGTGCTGCGTCTGTAGGCTCAGCGCTCTGTGCTGCGTCTGTAGGCTTAGCGCTGTGTGCTGCGTCTATAGGCTTAGCGCTCTGTGCTGCGTCTATAGGCTTAGCGCTCTGTGCTGCGTCTATAGGCTTAGCGCTCTGTGCTGCGTCTATAGGCTTAGCGCTCTGTGCTGCGTCTATAGGCTTAGCGCTCTGTGCTGCGTCTGTAGGCTTAGCGCCCTGTGCTGCGTCTATAGGCTTAGCGCCCTGTGCTGCGTCTGTAGGCTTAGCGCTGTGTGCTGCGTCTATAGGCTTAGCGCTCTGTGCTGCGTCTATAGGCTTAGCGCTCTGTGCTGCGTCTGTAGCCTTAGCGCTCTGTGCTGCATCTATAGGCTTAGCGCTCTGTGCTGCGTCTGTAGGCTTAGCGCTCTGTGCTGCGTCTGTAGGCTTAGCGCTCTGTGCCGCGTCTATAGGCTTAGCGCTCTGTGCTGCGTCTGTAGGCTTAGCGCTGTGTGCTGCGTCTATAGGCTTAGCGCTGTGTGCTGCGTCTGTAGGCTTAGCGCTCTGTGCTGCGTCTATAGGGTTAGCGCTCTGTGCTGCGTCTATAGGCTTAGCTCTCTGTGCTGCGTCTGTAGGCTTAGCGCTCTGTGCTGCGTCTATAGGCTTAGCGCTCTGTGCCGCGTCTCTAGGCTTAGCGCTCTGTGCCGCGTCTATAGGCTTAGCGCTCTGTGCTGCGTCTATAGGCTTAGCGCTCTGTGCTGCGTCTATAGGCTTAGCGCTCTGTGCTGCGTCTATAGGCTTAGCGCTCTGTGCTGCGTCTATAGGCTTAGCGCTCTGTGCTGCGTCTGTAGGCTTAGCGCTGTGTGCTGCGTCTATAGGCTTAGCGCTGTGTGCTGCGTCTGTAGGCTTAGCGCTGTGTGCTGCGTCTGTAGGCTTAGCGCTCTGTGCTGCGTCTATAGGCTTAGCGCTCTGTGCTGCGTCTATAGGCTTAGCGCTCTGTGCTGCGTCTATAGGCTTAGCGCTCTGTGCTGCGTCTATAGGCTTAGCGCCCTGTGCTGCGTCTGTAGGCTTAGCGCCCTGTGCTGCGTCTGTAGGCTTAGCGTACTGTGCTGCGTCTATAGGCTTAGCTCTCTGTGCTGCGTCTATAGGCTTAGCGTTCTGTGCTGCGTCTATAGGCTTAGCTCTCTGTGCTGCGTCTATAGGCTTAGCTCTCTGTGCTGCGTCTGTAGGCTTAGCGCTCTGTGCTGCGTCTATAGGCTTCGCGCTCTGTGCTGCGTCTGTAGGCTTAGCGCTCTGTGCTGCGTCTGTAGGCTTAGCGCTCTGTGCTGCGTCTGTAGGCTTAGCGCTCTGTGCTGCGTCTGTAGGCTTAGCGCTCTGTGCTGCGTCTGTAGGCTTAGCTCTCTGTGCTTCGTCTGTAGGCTTAGCGCTCTGTGCCGCGTCTATAGGCTTAGCGCTCTGTGCCGTGTCTATAGGCTTAGCGCTGTGTGCCGCGTCTGTAGGCTTAGCGCTCTGTGCTGCATCTATAGGCTTAGCGCTCTGTGCTGCGTCTATAGGCTTAGCGCTCTGTGCTGCGTCTATAGGCTTAGCGCTGTGTGCTGCGTCTATAGGCTTAGCGCTGTGTGCTGCGTCTATAGGCTTAGCGCTCTGTGCTGCGTCTATAGGCTTAACGCTCTGTGCTGCTTCTATAGGCTTAGCGCTCTGTGCTGCGTCTATAGGCTTAGCGCTCTGTGCTGCGTCTATAGGCTTAGCGCTCTGTGCTGCGTCTATAGGCTTAGCGCTCTGTGCTGCGTCTGTAGGCTTAGCGCCCTGTGCTGCGTCTATAGGCTTAGCGCTGTGTGCTGCGTCTGTAGGCTTAGCGCTGTGTGCTGCGTCTATAGGCTTAGCGCTGTGTGCTGCGTCTATAGGCTTAGCGCTCTGTGCTGCGTCTATAGGCTTAGCGCTCTGTGCTGCGTCTATAGGCTTAGCGTACTGTGCTGCGTCTATAGGCTTAGCTCTCTGTGCTGCGTCTATAGGCTTAGCGTTCTGTGCTGCGTCTATAGGCTTAGCGTACTGTGCTGCGTCTATAGGCTTAGCTCTCTGTGCTGCGTCTATAGGCTTAGCGTTCTGTGCTGCGTCTATAGGCTTAGCGCTCTGTGCTGCGTCTATAGGCTTAGCTCTCTGTGCTGCGTCTGTAGGCTTAGCGCTCTGTGCTGCGTCTGTAGGCTTAGCGCTCTGTGCTGCGTCTATAGGCTTAGCGCTCTGTGCTGCGTCTGTAGGCTTAGCGCTCTGTGCTGCGTCTGTAGGCTTAGCTCTCTGTGCTTCGTCTGTAGGCTTAGCGCTCTGTGCCGCGTCTCTAGGCTTAGCGCTGTGTGCCGCGTCTATAGGCTTAGCGCTCTGTGCCGTGTCTATAGGCTTAGCGCTGTGTGCCGCGTCTGTAGGCTTAGCGCTCTGTGCCGCGTCTGTAGGCTTAGCGCTCTGTGCTGCGTCTGTAGGCTTAGCGCTCTGTGCTGCGTCTATAGGCTTAGCGCTCTGTGCTGCGTCTATAGGCTTAGCGCTCTGTGCTGCGTCTATAGGCTTAGCGCTGTGTGCTGCGTCTATAGGCTTAGCGCTCTGTGCTGCGTCTATAGGCTTAGCGCTCTGTGCTGCGTCTATAGGCTTAGCGCTCTGTGCTGCGTCTATAGGCTTAGCGCTCTGTGCTGCGTCTATAGGCTTAGCGCTCTGTGCTGCGTCTATAGGCTTAGCGCTCTGTGCTGCGTCTATAGGCTCAGCGCTCTGTGCTGCGTCTATAGGCTCAGCGCTCTGTGCTGCGTCTGTAGGCTCAGCGCTCTGTGCTGCGTCTGTAGGCTCAGCGCTCTGTGCTGCGTCTGTAGGCTTAGCGCTCTGTGCTGCGTCTGTAGGCTTAGCGCTCTGTGCTGCGTCTCTAGGCTTAGCGCTCTGTGCTGCGTCTATAGGCTCAGCGCTCTGTGCTGCGTCTGTAGGCTCAGCGCTCTGTGCTGCGTCTATAGGCTGAGCGCTCTGTGCTGCGTCTCTAGGCTTAGCGCTCTGTGCTGCGTCTGTAGGCTTAGCGCTCTGTGCTGCGTCTGTAGGCTTAGCGCTCTGTGCTGCGTCTATAGGCTTAGCTCTCTGTGCTGCGTCTATAGGCTTAGCTCTCTGTGCTGCGTCTATAGGCTTAGCGCTCTGTGCTGCGTCTGTAGGCTTAGCGCCCTGTGCTGCGTCTTTAGGCTCAGCGCTCTGTGCTGCGTCTATAGGCTCGGCGCTCTGTGCTGCGTCTGTAGGCTTAGCGCTCTGTGCTGCATCTATAGGCTTAGCGCTCTGTGCTGCGTCTATAGGCTTAGCGCTGTGTGCTGCATCTATAGGCTTAGCGCTCTGTGCTGAGTCTGAAGGCTTAGCGCTCTGTGCTGCGTCTGTAGGCTTAGCGCCCTGTGCTGCGTCTATAGGCTTAGCGCTCTGTGCTGCGTCTGTAGGCTTAGCGCTCTGTGCTGCGTCTGTAGGCTTAGCGCCCTGTGCTGCGTCTATAGGCTTAGCGCTCTGTGCTGCGTCTATAGGCTTAGCGCTCTGTGCTGCGTCTGTAGGCTTAGCGCTCTGTGCTGCGTCTGTAGGCTTAGCGCCCTGTGCTGCGTCTATAGGCTTAGCGCCCTGTGCTGCATCTATAGGCTTAGCGCTCTGTGCTGCGTCTATAGGCTGAGCGCTGTGTGCTGCGTTTATAGGCTTAGCGCTGTGTGCTGCGTCTATAGGCTTAGCGCTCTGTGCTGCGTCTGTAGGCTTAGCGCTCTGTGCTGCGTCTGTAGGCTTAGCGCTCTGTGCTGCGTCTCTAGGCTTAGCGCTCTGTGCTGCGTCTGTAGGCTTAGCTCTCTGTGCTGCGTCTATAGGCTTAGCACTGTGTGCTGCGTCTATAGGCTTAGCTCTCTGTGCTGCGTCTATAGGCTTAGCTCTCTGTGCTGCGTCTGTAGGCTTAGCGCTCTGTGCTGCGTCTATAGGCTTAGCGCTCTGTGCTGCGTCTATAGGCTTAGCGCTCTGTGCTGCGTCTATAGGCTTAGCGCTCTGTGCTGCGTCTGTAGGCTTAGCGCTCTGTGCTGCGTCTGTAGGCTTAGCGCTCTGTGCTGCGTCTGTAGGCTTAGCGCTGTGTGCTGCGTCTATAGGCTTAGCTTTCTGTGCTGCATCTATAGGCTCAGCGCTCTGTGCTGCGTCTGTAGGCTCAGCGCTCTGTGCTGCGTCTGTAGGCTTAGCGCTGTGTGCTGCGTCTATAGGCTTAGCGCTCTGTGCTGCGTCTATAGGCTTAGCGCTCTGTGCTGCGTCTATAGGCTTAGCGCTCTGTGCTGCGTCTATAGGCTTAGCGCTCTGTGCTGCGTCTATAGGCTTAGCGCTCTGTGCTGCGTCTGTAGGCTTAGCGCCCTGTGCTGCGTCTATAGGCTTAGCGCCCTGTGCTGCGTCTGTAGGCTTAGCGCTGTGTGCTGCGTCTATAGGCTTAGCGCTCTGTGCTGCGTCTATAGGCTTAGCGCTCTGTGCTGCGTCTATAGGCTTAGCTCTCTGTGCTGCGTCTATAGGCTTAGCGCTCTGTGCTGCGTCTATAGGCTTAGCGCTCTGTGCTGCGTCTATAGGCTTAGCGCTCTGTGCCGCGTCTATAGGCTTAGCGCTCTGTGCTGCGTCTATAGGCTTAGCGCTCTGTGCTGCGTCTATAGGCTTAGCGCCCTGTGCTGCGTCTGTAGGCTTAGCGCTGTGTGCTGCGTCTATAGGCTTAGCGCTCTGTGCCGCGTCTATAGGCTTAGCGCTCTGTGCCGCGTCTATAGGCTTAGCGCTCTGTGCTGCGTCTATAGGCTTAGCGCTCTGTGCTGCGTCTGTAGGCTTAGCGCTCTGTGCTGCGTCTATAGGCTCAGCGCTCTGTGCTGCGTCTGTAGGCTTAGCGCTGTGTGCTGCGTCTATAGGCTTAGCGCTCTGTGCTGCGTCTGTAGGCTTAGCGCTCTGTGCTGCGTCTATAGGCTTAGCGCTCTGTGCCGCGTCTATAGGCTTAGCGCTCTGTGCCGCGTCTATAGGCTTAGCGCTCTGTGCCGCGTCTATAGGCTTAGCGCTCTGTGCCGCGTCTATAGGCTTAGCGCTCTGTGCTGCGTCTATAGGCTTAGCGCTCTGTGCTGCGTCTGTAGGCTTAGCGCTCTGTGCTGCGTCTATAGGCTGAGCGCTCTGTGCTGCGTCTATAGGCTTAGCGCTCTGTGCTGCGTCTATACGCTTAGCGCTCTGTGCTGCGTCTATAGGCTCTGTAGGCTTAGCGCTCTGTGCTGCGTCTGTAGGCTTAGCGCTGTGTGCTGCGTCTATAGGCTTAGCGCTCTGTGCTGCGTCTGTAGGCTCAGCGCTCTGTGCTGCGTCTGTAGGCTTAGCGCTCTGTGCTGCATCTATAGGCTCAGCGCTCTTTGCTGCGTCTATAGGCTTAGCACTGTGTGCTGCGTCTATAGGCTTAGCTCTCTGTGCTGCGTCTATAGGCTTAGCTCTCTGTGCTGCGTCTATAGGCTTAGCGCTCTGTGCTGCGTCTATAGGCTTAGTGCTCTGTGCTGCGTCTATAGGCTTAGCGCTCTGTGCTGCGTCTGTAGGCTTAGCGCTCTGTGCTGCGTCTGTAGGCTTAGCGCTCTGTGCTGCGTCTGTAGGCTTAGCGCTCTGTGCTGCGTCTATAGGCTTAGCGCTGTGTGCTGCGTCTATAGGCTTAGCTTTCTGTGCTGCGTCTATAGGCTTAGCGCTCTGTGCTGCGTCTGTAGGCTCAGCGCTCTGTGCTGCGTCTATAGGCTTAGCGCTCTGTGCTGCGTCTGTAGGCTCAGCGCTCTGTGCTGCGTCTGTAGGCTTAGCGCTGTGTGCTGCGTCTATAGGCTTAGCGCTCTGTGCTGCGTCTATAGGCTTAGCGCTCTGTGCTGCGTCTATAGGCTTAGCGCTCTGTGCTGCGTCTATAGGCTTAGCGCTGTGTGCTGCGTCTATAGGCTTAGCTCTGTGCTGCGTCTGTAGGCTTAGCGCTCTGTGCTGCGTCTGTAGGCTTAGCGCTCTGTGCTGCGTCTATAGGCTTAGCGCTCTGTGCTGCGTCTATAGGCTGAGCGCTCTGTGCTGCGTCTGTAGGCTTAGCGCTCTGTGCTGCGTCTATAGGCTTAGCGCTGTGTGCTGCGTCTATAGGCTTAGCTTTCTGTGCTGCATCTATAGGCTTAGCGCTCTGTGCTGCGTCTGTAGGCTCAGCGCTCTGTGCTGCGTCTGTAGGCTTAGCGCTGTGTGCTGCGTCTGTAGGCTTAGCGCTCTGTGCTGCGTCTATAGGCTTAGCGCTCTGTGCTGCGTCTATAGGCTTAGCGCTCTGTGCCGCGTCTATAGGCTTAGCGCTCTGTGCCGCGTCTATAGGCTTAGCGCTCTGTGCTGCGTCTATAGGCTTAGCGCTGTGTGCTGCGTCTATAGGCTTAGCCCTGTGTGCTGCGTCTATAGGCTTAGCGCTCTGTGCTGCGTCTATAGGCTTAGCGCTCTGTGCTGCGTCTATAGGCTTAGCGCTCTGTGCTGCGTCTATAGGCTTAGCGCTCTGTGCTGCGTCTGTAGGCTTAGCGCTCTGTGCTGCGTCTGTAGGCTTAGCGCTCTGTGCTGCGTCTGTAGGCTTAGCGCTGTGTGCTGCGTCTATAGGCTTAGCTTTCTGTGCTGCATCTATAGGCTCAGCGCTCTGTGCTGCGTCTGTAGGCTCAGCGCTCTGTGCTGCGTCTGTAGGCTTAGCGCTGTGTGCTGCGTCTATAGGCTTAGCGCTCTGTGCTGCGTCTATAGGCTTAGCGCTCTGTGCTGCGTCTATAGGCTTAGCGCTCTGTGCTGCGTCTATAGGCTTAGCGCTCTGTGCTGCGTCTATAGGCTTAGCGCTCTGTGCTGCGTCTGTAGGCTTAGCGCCCTGTGCTGCGTCTATAGGCTTAGCGCCCTGTGCTGCGTCTGTAGGCTTAGCGCTGTGTGCTGCGTCTATAGGCTTAGCGCTCTGTGCTGCGTCTATAGGCTTAGCGCTCTGTGCTGCGTCTATAGGCTTAGCTCTCTGTGCTGCGTCTATAGGCTTAGCGCTCTGTGCTGCGTCTATAGGCTTAGCGCTCTGTGCTGCGTCTATAGGCTTAGCGCTCTGTGCCGCGTCTATAGGCTTAGCGCTCTGTGCTGCGTCTATAGGCTTAGCGCTCTGTGCTGCGTCTATAGGCTTAGCGCCCTGTGCTGCGTCTGTAGGCTTAGCGCTGTGTGCTGCGTCTATAGGCTTAGCGCTCTGTGCCGCGTCTATAGGCTTAGCGCTCTGTGCCGCGTCTATAGGCTTAGCGCTCTGTGCTGCGTCTATAGGCTTAGCGCTCTGTGCTGCGTCTGTAGGCTTAGCGCTCTGTGCTGCGTCTATAGGCTCAGCGCTCTGTGCTGCGTCTGTAGGCTTAGCGCTGTGTGCTGCGTCTATAGGCTTAGCGCTCTGTGCTGCGTCTGTAGGCTTAGCGCTCTGTGCTGCGTCTATAGGCTTAGCGCTCTGTGCCGCGTCTATAGGCTTAGCGCTCTGTGCCGCGTCTATAGGCTTAGCGCTCTGTGCCGCGTCTATAGGCTTAGCGCTCTGTGCCGCGTCTATAGGCTTAGCGCTCTGTGCTGCGTCTATAGGCTTAGCGCTCTGTGCTGCGTCTGTAGGCTTAGCGCTCTGTGCTGCGTCTATAGGCTGAGCGCTCTGTGCTGCGTCTATAGGCTTAGCGCTCTGTGCTGCGTCTATACGCTTAGCGCTCTGTGCTGCGTCTATAGGCTCTGTAGGCTTAGCGCTCTGTGCTGCGTCTGTAGGCTTAGCGCTGTGTGCTGCGTCTATAGGCTTAGCGCTCTGTGCTGCGTCTGTAGGCTCAGCGCTCTGTGCTGCGTCTGTAGGCTTAGCGCTCTGTGCTGCATCTATAGGCTCAGCGCTCTTTGCTGCGTCTATAGGCTTAGCACTGTGTGCTGCGTCTATAGGCTTAGCTCTCTGTGCTGCGTCTATAGGCTTAGCTCTCTGTGCTGCGTCTATAGGCTTAGCGCTCTGTGCTGCGTCTATAGGCTTAGTGCTCTGTGCTGCGTCTATAGGCTTAGCGCTCTGTGCTGCGTCTGTAGGCTTAGCGCTCTGTGCTGCGTCTGTAGGCTTAGCGCTCTGTGCTGCGTCTGTAGGCTTAGCGCTCTGTGCTGCGTCTATAGGCTTAGCGCTGTGTGCTGCGTCTATAGGCTTAGCTTTCTGTGCTGCGTCTATAGGCTTAGCGCTCTGTGCTGCGTCTGTAGGCTCAGCGCTCTGTGCTGCGTCTATAGGCTTAGCGCTCTGTGCTGCGTCTGTAGGCTCAGCGCTCTGTGCTGCGTCTGTAGGCTTAGCGCTGTGTGCTGCGTCTATAGGCTTAGCGCTCTGTGCTGCGTCTATAGGCTTAGCGCTCTGTGCTGCGTCTATAGGCTTAGCGCTCTGTGCTGCGTCTATAGGCTTAGCGCTGTGTGCTGCGTCTATAGGCTTAGCTCTGTGCTGCGTCTGTAGGCTTAGCGCTCTGTGCTGCGTCTGTAGGCTTAGCGCTCTGTGCTGCGTCTATAGGCTTAGCGCTCTGTGCTGCGTCTATAGGCTGAGCGCTCTGTGCTGCGTCTGTAGGCTTAGCGCTCTGTGCTGCGTCTATAGGCTTAGCGCTGTGTGCTGCGTCTATAGGCTTAGCTTTCTGTGCTGCATCTATAGGCTTAGCGCTCTGTGCTGCGTCTGTAGGCTCAGCGCTCTGTGCTGCGTCTGTAGGCTTAGCGCTGTGTGCTGCGTCTGTAGGCTTAGCGCTCTGTGCTGCGTCTATAGGCTTAGCGCTCTGTGCTGCGTCTATAGGCTTAGCGCTCTGTGCCGCGTCTATAGGCTTAGCGCTCTGTGCCGCGTCTATAGGCTTAGCGCTCTGTGCTGCGTCTATAGGCTTAGCGCTGTGTGCTGCGTCTATAGGCTTAGCCCTGTGTGCTGCGTCTATAGGCTTAGCGCTCTGTGCTGCGTCTATAGGCTTAGCGCTCTGTGCTGTGTCTATAGGCTTAGCGCTCTGTGCTGCGTCTGTAGGCTTAGCTCTCTGTGCCGCGTCTATAGGCTTAGCGCTCTGTGCTGCGTCTATAGGCTTAGCGCTCTGTGCTGCGTCTGTAGGCTTAGCTCTCTGTGCTGCGTCTGTAGGCTTAGCGCTCTGTGCTGTGTCTGTAGGCTTAGCGCTCTGTGCTGCGTCTGTAGGCTTAGCGCTCTGTGCTGCGTCTATAGGCTTAGCGCTCTGTGCTGCGTCTGTAGGCTCAGCGCTCTGTGCTGCGTCTATAGGCTCAGCGCTCTGTGCTGCGTCTGTAGGCTTAGCGCTGTGTGCTGCGTCTGTAGGCTTAGCGCTCTGTGCTGCGTCTATAGGCTTAGCGCTCTGTGCTGCGTCTATAGGCTTAGCGCTCTGTGCCGCGTCTATAGGCTTAGCGCTCTGTGCCGCGTCTATAGGCTTAGCGCTCTGTGCTGCGTCTATAGGCTTAGCGCTCTGTGCTGCGTCTATAGGCTTAGCGCTGTGTGCTGCGTCTATAGGCTTAGACCTGTGTGCTGCGTCTATAGGCTTAGCGCTCTGTGCCGCGTCTATAGGCTTAGCGCTCTGTGCCGCGTCTATAGGCTTAGCGCTCTGTGCCGCGTCTATAGGCTTAGCGCTCTGTGCCGCGTCTATAGGCTTAGCGCTGTGTGCTGCGTCTATAGGCTTAGCTTTCTGTGCTGCGTCTATAGGCTGAGCGCTCTGTGCTGCGTCTCTAGGCTTAGCGCTCTGTGCTGCGTCTGTAGGCTCAGCGCTCTGTGCTGCGTCTATAGGCTTAGCGCTCTGTGCTGCGTCTGTAGGCTCAGCGCTCTGTGCTGCGTCTATAGGCTTAGCGCTCTGTGCTGCGTCTATAGGCTTAGCGCTCTGTGCTGCGTCTATAGGCTTAGCGCTCTGTGCTGCGTCTATAGGCTTAGCGCTGTGTGCTGCGTCTATAGGCTTAGCTCTGTGCTGCGTCTGTAGGCTTAGCGCTCTGTGCTGCGTCTGTAGGCTTAGCGCTCTGTGCTGCGTCTATAGGCTTAGCGCTCTGTGCTGCGTCTATAGGCTGAGCGCTCTGTGCTGCGTCTGTAGGCTTAGCGCTCTGTGCTGCGTCTATAGGCTTAGCGCTGTGTGCTGCGTCTATAGGCTTAGCTTTCTGTGCTGCATCTATAGGCTTAGCGCTCTGTGCTGCGTCTGTAGGCTCAGCGCTCTGTGCTGCGTCTGTAGGCTTAGCGCTGTGTGCTGCGTCTGTAGGCTTAGCGCTCTGTGCTGCGTCTATAGGCTTAGCGCTCTGTGCTGCGTCTATAGGCTTAGCGCTCTGTGCCGCGTCTATAGGCTTAGCGCTCTGTGCCGCGTCTATAGGCTTAGCGCTCTGTGCTGCGTCTATAGGCTTAGCGCTGTGTGCTGCGTCTATAGGCTTAGCCCTGTGTGCTGCGTCTATAGGCTTAGCGCTCTGTGCTGCGTCTATAGGCTTAGCGCTCTGTGCTGTGTCTATAGGCTTAGCGCTCTGTGCTGCGTCTGTAGGCTTAGCTCTCTGTGCCGCGTCTATAGGCTTAGCGCTCTGTGCTGCGTCTATAGGCTTAGCGCTCTGTGCTGCGTCTGTAGGCTTAGCTCTCTGTGCTGCGTCTGTAGGCTTAGCGCTCTGTGCTGTGTCTGTAGGCTTAGCGCTCTGTGCTGCGTCTGTAGGCTTAGCGCTCTGTGCTGCGTCTATAGGCTTAGCGCTCTGTGCTGCGTCTGTAGGCTCAGCGCTCTGTGCTGCGTCTATAGGCTCAGCGCTCTGTGCTGCGTCTGTAGGCTTAGCGCTGTGTGCTGCGTCTGTAGGCTTAGCGCTCTGTGCTGCGTCTATAGGCTTAGCGCTCTGTGCTGCGTCTATAGGCTTAGCGCTCTGTGCCGCGTCTATAGGCTTAGCGCTCTGTGCCGCGTCTATAGGCTTAGCGCTCTGTGCTGCGTCTATAGGCTTAGCGCTCTGTGCTGCGTCTATAGGCTTAGCGCTGTGTGCTGCGTCTATAGGCTTAGACCTGTGTGCTGCGTCTATAGGCTTAGCGCTCTGTGCCGCGTCTATAGGCTTAGCGCTCTGTGCCGCGTCTATAGGCTTAGCGCTCTGTGCCGCGTCTATAGGCTTAGCGCTCTGTGCCGCGTCTATAGGCTTAGCGCTCTGTGCTGCGTCTATAGGCTTAGCGCTCTGTGCTGCGTCTGTAGGCTTAGCGCTCTGTGCTGCGTCTGTAGGCTTAGCGCTCTGTGCTGCGTCTGTAGGCTTAGCGCTCTGTGCTGCGTCTGTAGGCTTAGCCCTGTGTGCTGCGTCTATAGGCTTAGCGCTCTGTGCTGCGTCTATAGGCTTAGCGCTCTGTGCTGCGTCTATAGGCTTAGCGCTCTGTGCTGCGTCTATAGGCTTAGCGCTCTGTGCTGCGTCTATAGGCTTAGCGCTCTGTGCTGCGTCTATAGGCTTAGCGCTCTGTGCTGCGTCTATAGGCTTAGCGCTGTGTGCTGCGTCTATAGGCTCAGCGCTGTGTGCTGCGTCTGTAGGCTCGGCGCTCTGTGCTGCGTCTATAGGCTTAGCGCTCTGTGCTGCGTCTATAGGCTTAGCTCTCTGTGCCGCGTCTGTAGGCTTAGCGCTCTGTGCCGCGTCTATAGGCTTAGCTCTCTGTGCTGCGTCTATAGGCTTAGCGCTCTGTGCTGCGTCTATAGGCTTAGCGCTCTGTGCTGCGTCTATAGGCTTAGCGCTCTGTGCTGCGTCTATAGGCTTAGCGCCCTGCGCTGCGTCTATAGGCTTAGCGCTCTGTGCTGCGTCTGTAGGCTTAGCGCTCTGTGCTGCGTCTATAGGCTTAGCGCTCTGTGTCGCGTCTATAGGCTTAGCGCTCTGTGCTGCGTCTATAGGCTTAGCGCTCTGTGCTGCGTCTATAGGCTTAGCGCTCTGTGCCGCGTCTGTAGGCTTAGCGCTCTGTGCTGCCTCTATAGGCTTAGCGCTCTGTGTTGAGGCTATAAGCTTAGCGCTCTGTGCTGCGTCTATAGGCTTAGCGCTCTGTGCTGCGTCTGTAGGCTTAGCGCTCTGTGCTGCGTCTGTAGGCTTAGCGCTCTGTGCTGCGTCTATAGGCTTAGCGCTCTGTGCCGCGTCTATAGGCTTAGCGCTGTGTGCCGCGTCTGTAGGCTTAGCGCTCTGTGCTGCGTCTGTAGGCTCAGCGCTCTGTGCTGCGTCTATAGGCTTGGCGCTCTGTGCTGCGTCTATAGGCTTAGCGCTCTGTGCTGCGTCTATAGGCTTAGCGCCCTGTGCTGCGTCTATAGGCTTAGCGCCCTGTGCTGCGTCTATAGGCTTAGCGCTCTGTGCTGCGTCACTAGGCTTAGCGCTCTGTGCTGCGCCTGTAGGCTTTGCGCTCTGTGCTGCGTCTATAGGCTTAGCGCTCTGTGCTGCGTCTGTAGGCTTAGCGCTCTGTGCTGCGTCTATAGGCTTAGCGCTGTGTGCTGCGTCTGTAGGCTTAGCTCTCTGTGCTGCGTCTGTAGGCTTAGCGCTCTGTGCTGCGTCTATAGGCTTAGCGCTGTGTGCTGCGTCTGTAGGCTTAGCTCTCTGTGCTGCGTCACTAGGCTTAGCGCTCTGTGCTGCGTCTATAGGCTGCGTCTATAGGCTTAGCTCTCTGTGCTGCGTCTGTAGGCTTAGCGCTCTGTGCTGCGTCTATAGGCTTAGCGCTCTGTGCTGCGTCTGTAGGCTTAGCGCTCTGTGCTGCGTCTATAGGCTTAGCGCTGTGTGCTGCGTCTGTAGGCTTAGCGCTCTGTGCTGCGTCTGTAGGCTTAGCGCTCTGTGCCGCGTCTATAGGCTTAGCGTTCTGTGCCGCGTCTATAGGCTTAGCGCTCTGTGCTGCGTCTATAGGCTCAGCTTTCTGTGCTGCGTCACTAGGCTTAGCGCTCTGTGCTGCGTCTATAGGCTTAGCGCTGTGTGCTGCGTCTGTAGGCTTAGCTCTCTGTGCTGCGTCTGTAGGCTTAGCGCTCTGTGCTGCGTCTATAGGCTTAGCGCTCTGTGCTGCGTCTGTAGGCTGAGCGCTCTGTGCTGCGTCTGTAGGCTTAGCGCTCTGTGCTGCGTCTGTAGGCTTAGCGCTCTGTGCTGCGTCTATAGGCTTAGCGCTGTGTGCTGCGTCTATAGGCTTAGCTCTCTGTGCTGCGTCTATAGGCTTAGCGCTCTGTGCTGCGTCTGTAGGCTGAGCGCTCTGTGCTGCGTCTGTAGGCTTAGCGCTCTGTGCTGCGTCTGTAGGCTTAGCGCTCTGTGCTGCGTCTATAGGCTTAGCGCTGTGTGCTGCGTCTGTAGGCTTAGCGCTCTGTGCTGCGTCTGTAGGCTTAGCGCCCTGTGCTGCGTCTATAGGCTTAGCGCTCTGTGCTGCGTCTATAGGCTTAGCGCTCTGTGCTGCGTCTGTAGGCTTAGCGCTCTGTGCTGCGTCTGTAGGCTTAGCGCTCTGTGCTGCGTCTGTAGGCTTAGCGCTCTGTGCTTCGTCTGTAGGCTTAGCGCTGTGTGCTGCGTCTATAGGCTTAGCGCTCTGTGCCGCGTCTATAGGCTTAGCGCTGTGTGCCGCGTCTGTAGGCTTAGCGCTCTGTGCTGCGTCTATAGGCTTAGCGCTCTGTGCTGCGTCTATAGGCTTAGCGCTCTGTGCTGCGTCTATAGGCTTAGCGCTCTGTGCTGCGTCTATAGGCTTAGCGCTCTGTGCTGCGTCTATAGGCTTAGCGCTCTGTGCTGCGTCTATAGGCTTAGCGCTCTGTGCTGCGTCTATAGGCTTAGCGCTCTGTGCTGCGTCTATAGGCTTAGCGCTCTGTGCTGCGTCTATAGGCTTAGCGCTCTGTGCTGCGTCTATAGGCTTAGCGCTGTGTGCTGCGTCTATAGGCTTAGCGCTCTGTGCTGCGTCTATAGGCTTAGCGCTCTGTGCTGCGTCTATAGGCTCAGCGCTGTGTGCTGCGTCTGTAGGCTTAGCGCTGTGTGCTGCGTCTATAGGCTTAGCGCTCTGTGCTGCGTCTATAGGCTATGCTCTGTGCTGCGTCTATGGGCTTAGCGCTCTGTGCTGCGTCTATAGGCTTAGCGCTCTGTGCTGCGTCTATAGGCTTAGCGCTCTGTGCTGCGTCTATAGGCTTTGCGCTCTGTGCTGCGCCTGTAGGCTTAGCGCTCTGTGCTGCGTCTGTAGGCTTAGCGCTCTGTGCTGCGTCTGTAGGCTGAGCGCTCTGTGCTGCGTCTATAGGCTTAGCGCTGTGTGCTGCGTCTATAGGCTTAGCGCTGTGTGCTGCGTCTATAGGCTCAGCGCTCTGTGCTGCGTCTGTAGGCTCAGCGCTCTGTGCTGCGTCTGTAGGCTCAGCGCTCTGTGCTGCGTCTGTAGGCTTAGCGCTCTGTGCTGCGTCTGTAGGCTTAGCGCTCTGTGCTGCGTCTCTAGGCTTAGCGCTCTGTGCTGCGTCTATAGGCTTAGCGCTCTGTGCTGCGTCTGTAGGCTCAGCGCTCTGTGCTGCGTCTATAGGCTGAGCGCTCTGTGCTGCGTCTCTAGGCTTAGCGCTCTGTGCTGCGTCTGTAGGCTTAGCGCTCTGTGCTGCGTCTGTAGGCTTAGCGCTCTGTGCTGCGTCTGTAGGCTTAGCTCTCTGTGCTGCGTCTGTAGGCTTAGCGCTCTGTGCTGCGTCTGTAGGCTTAGCGCTCTGTGCTGCGTCTGTAGGCTTAGCGCCCTGTGCTGCGTCTATAGGCTTAGCGTTCTGTGCTGCGTCTATAGGGTTAGCGCTCTGTGCTGCGTCTATAGGCTTAGCGCTCTGTGCTGCGTCTGTAGGCTTAGCGCTCTGTGCTGCGTCTATAGGCTTAGCTCTCTGTGCTGCGTCTGTAGGCTTAGCGCTCTGTGCTGCGTCTGTAGGCTTAGCGCTCTGTGCTGCGTCTATAGGCTGAGCGCTCTGTGCTGCGTCTATAGGCTTAGCGCTCTGTGCTGCGTCTGTAGGCTTAGCGCTCTGTGCTGCGTCTATAGGCTTAGCGCTCTGTGCTGCGTCTATAGGCTTAGCTCTCTGTGCTGCGTCTGTAGGCTTAGCGCTCTGTGCTGCGTCTCTAGGCTTAGCTCTCTGTGCTGCGTCTGTAGGCTTAGCGCTCTGTGCTGCGTCTATAGGCTTAGCGCTCTGTGCTGCGTCTATAGGCTCAGCGCTCTGTGCTGCGTCTATAGGCTGAGCGCTCTGTGCTGCGTCTATAGGCTCAGCGCTCTGTGCTGCGTCTGTAGGCTCAGCGCTCTGTGCTGCGTCTATAGGCTTAGCGCTCTGTGCTGCGTCTATAGGCTTAGCTCTCTGTGCTGCGTCTGTAGGCTTAGCGCTCTGTGCTGCGTCTGTAGGCTTAGCGCTCTGTGCTGCGTCTATAGGCTTAGCTCTCTGTGCTGCGTCTGTAGGCTTAGCGCTCTGTGCTGCGTCTGTAGGCTTAGCGCTCTGTGCTGCGTCTGTAGGCTGAGCGCTCTGTGCTGCGTCTATAGGCTTAGCGCTCTGTGCTGCGTCTGTAGGCTTAGCGCTCTGTGCTGCGTCTATAGGCTTAGCGCTCTGTGCTGCGTCTATAGGCTTAGCTCTCTGTGCTGCGTCTGTAGGCTTAGCGCTCTGTGCTGCGTCTATAGGCTTAGCGCTCTGTGCTGCGTCTGTAGGCTTAGCGCTCTGTGCTGCGTCTGTAGGCTTAGCGCTCTGTGCTGCGTCTATAGGCTCAGCGCTCTGTGCTGCGTCTATAGGCTCAGCGCTCTGTGCTGCGTCTATAGGCTCAGCGCTCTGTGCTGCGTCTATAGGCTTAGCGCTCTGTGCTGCGTCTATAGGCTTAGCGCTCTGTGCTGCGTCTATAGGCTTAGCTCTCTGTGCCGCGTCTGTAGGCTTAGCGCTCTGGCTGCGTCTATAGGCTTAGCTCTCTGTGCTGCATCTATAGGCTCAGCGCTCTGTGCCGCGTCTGTAGGCTTAGCGTTCTGTGCCGCGTCTATAGGCTCAGCGCTCTGTGCTGCGTCTATAGGCTCAGCGCTCTGTGCTGGGTCTATAGGCTTAGCGCTCTGTGCTGCGTCTATAGGCTTAGCGCTCTGTGCTGCGTCTGTAGGCTTAGCGCTCTGTGCTGCGTCTATAGGCTTAGCGCTCTGTGCCGCGTCTGTAGGCTTAGCGTTCTGTGCCGCGTCTATAGGCTTAGCGCTCTGTGCTGCGTCTATAGGCTTAGCGCTCTGTGCTGCGTCTATAGGCTTAGCGCTCTGTGCTGCGTCTATAGGCTTAGCGCTCTGTGCTGCGTCTGTAGGCTCAGCCCTCTGTGCTGCGTCTATAGGCTTAGCGCTCTGTGCTGCGTCTGTAGGCTTAGCGCTCTGTGCTGCGTCTGTAGGCTTAGCGCTCTGTGCTGCGTCTGTAGGCTTAGCGCTCTGTGCTGCGTCTCTAGGCTTAGCGCTCTGTGCTGCGTCTATAGGCTTAGCGCTCTGTGTTGCGTCTGTAGGCTTAGCGCTCTGGGCTGCGTCTATAGGCTTAGCGCTCTGTGCTGCGTCTGTAGGCTTAGCGCTCTGTGCTGCGTCTATAGGCTTAGCGCTCTGTGCTGCGTCTGTAGGCTTAGCGCTCTGTGCTGCGTCTGTAGGCTTAGCGCCCTGTGCTGCGTCTGTAGGCTTAGCGCTGTGTGCTGCGTCTGTAGGCTTAGCGCTCTGTGCTGCGTCTATAGGCTTAGCGCTCTGTGCTGCGTCTATAGGCTTAGCTCTCTGTGCTGCGTCTATAGGCTTAGCGCTCTGTGCTGCGTCTATAGGCTTAGCGCTCTGTGCCGCGTCTATAGGCTTAGCGCTCTGTGCCGCGTCTATAGGCTTAGCGCTCTGTGCTGCGTCTATAGGCTTAGCGCCCTGTGCTGCGTCTGTAGGCTTAGCGCTGTGTGCTGCGTCTATAGGCTTAGCGCTCTGTGCTGCGTCTATAGGCTTAGCGCTCTGTGCCGCGTCTATAGGCTTAGCGCTCTGTGCTGCGTCTATAGGCTTAGCGCTCTGTGCTGCGTCTGTAGGCTTAGCGCTCTGTGCTGCGTCTATAGGCTCAGCGCTCTGTGCTGCGTCTGTAGGCTTAGCGCTGTGTGCTGCGTCTATAGGCTTAGCGCTCTGTGCTGCGTCTGTAGGCTTAGCGCTCTGTGCTGCGTCTGTAGGCTTAGCGCTCTGTGCTGCGTCTATAGGCTTAGCGCTCTGTGCCGCGTCTATAGGCTTAGCGCTCTGTGCTGCGTCTATAGGCTTAGCGCTCTGTGCCGCGTCTATAGGCTTAGCGCTCTGTGCTGCGTCTATAGGCTTAGCGCTCTGTGCTGCGTCTGTAGGCTTAGCGCTCTGTGCTGCGTCTATAGGCTGAGCGCTCTGTGCTGCGTCTATAGGCTTAGCGCTCTGTGCTGCGTCTATACGCTTAGCGCTCTGTGCTGCGTCTATAGGCTCTGTAGGCTTAGCGCTCTGTGCTGCGTCTGTAGGCTTAGCGCTCTGTGCTGCGTCTATAGGCTTAGTGCTCTGTGCTGCATCTGTAGGCTTAGCGCTCTGTGCTGCGTCTGTAGGCTTAGCGCTCTGTGCTGCGTCTATAGGCTTAGCGCTCTGTGCTGCGTCTATAGGCTTAGCGCTCTTTGCTGCGTCTATAGGCTTAGCTCTCTGTGCTGCGTCTATAGGCTTAGCGCTCTGTGCTGCGTCTGTAGGCTTAGCGCTCTGTGCTGCATCTGTAGGCTTAGCGCGCTGTGCTGCGTCTATAGGCTTAGCGCTCTGTGCTGCGTCTATAGGCTGAGCGCTCTGTGCTGCGTCTGTAGGCTTAGCGCTCTGTGCTGCGTCTGTAGGCTTAGCGCTCTGTGCGGCGTCTCTAGGCTTCGCGCTCTGTGCTGCGTCTATAGGCTTAGCTCTCTGTGCTGCGTCTGTAGGCTTAGCGCTGTGTGCTGCGTCTATAGGCTTAGCGCTCTGTGCTGCGTCTGTAGGCTCAGCGCTCTGTGCTGCGTCTGTAGGCTTAGCGCTCTGTGCTGCATCTATAGGCTCAGCGCTCTTTGCTGCGTCTATAGGCTTAGCACTGTGTGCTGCGTCTATAGGCTTAGCTCTCTGTGCTGCGTCTATAGGCTTAGCTCTCTGTGCTGCGTCTATAGGCTTATCGCTCTGTGCTGCGTCTATAGGCTTAGAGCTCTGTGCTGCGTCTATAGGCTTAGCGCTCTGTGCTGCGTCTGTAGGCTTAGCGCTCTGTGCTGCGTCTGTAGGCTTAGCGCTCTGTGCTGCGTCTGTAGGCTTAGCGCTCTGTGCTGCGTCTATAGGCTTAGCGCTGTGTGCTGCGTCTATAGGCTTAGCTTTCTGTGCTGCATCTATAGGCTTAGCGCTCTGTGCTGCGTCTGTAGGCTCAGCGCTCTGTGCTGCGTCTATAGGCTTAGCGCTCTGTGCTGCGTCTATAGGCTCAGCGCTCTGTGCTGCGTCTGTAGGCTTAGCGCTGTGTGCTGCGTCTATAGGCTTAGCGCTCTGTGCTGCGTCTATAGGCTTAGCGCTCTGTGCTGCGTCTATAGGCTTAGCGCTCTGTGCTGCGTCTATAGGCTTAGCGCTCTGTGCTGCGTCTATAGGCTTAGCGCTGTGTGCTGCGTCTATAGGCTTAGCTCTGTGCTGCGTCTGTAGGCTTAGCGCTCTGTGCTGCGTCTGTAGGCTTAGCGCTCTGTGCTGCGTCTATAGGCTTAGCGCTCTGTGCTGCGTCTATAGGCTGAGCGCTCTGTGCTGCGTCTGTAGGCTTAGCGCTCTGTGCTGCGTCTATAGGCTTAGCGCTGTGTGCTGCGTCTATAGGCTTAGCTTTCTGTGCTGCATCTATAGGCTTAGCGCTCTGTGCTGCGTCTGTAGGCTCAGCGCTCTGTGCTGCGTCTGTAGGCTTAGCGCTGTGTGCTGCGTCTGTAGGCTTAGCGCTCTGTGCTGCGTCTATAGGCTTAGCGCTCTGTGCTGCGTCTATAGGCTTAGCGCTCTGTGCCGCGTCTATAGGCTTAGCGCTCTGTGCCGCGTCTATAGGCTTAGCGCTCTGTGCTGCGTCTATAGGCTTAGCGCTGTGTGCTGCGTCTATAGGCTTAGCCCTGTGTGCTGCGTCTATAGGCTTAGCGCTCTGTGCTGCGTCTATAGGCTTAGCGCTCTGTGCTGTGTCTATAGGCTTAGCGCTCTGTGCTGCGTCTGTAGGCTTAGCTCTCTGTGCCGCGTCTATAGGCTTAGCGCTCTGTGCTGCGTCTATAGGCTTAGCGCTCTGTGCTGCGTCTGTAGGCTTAGCTCTCTGTGCTGCGTCTGTAGGCTTAGCGCTCTGTGCTGTGTCTGTAGGCTTAGCGCTCTGTGCTGCGTCTGTAGGCTTAGC
This sequence comes from Hyperolius riggenbachi, assembly GCF_040937935.1. Classification (NCBI taxonomy): domain Eukaryota; kingdom Metazoa; phylum Chordata; class Amphibia; order Anura; family Hyperoliidae; genus Hyperolius; species Hyperolius riggenbachi. The sequence continues at coordinate 6,195,500 of NC_090656.1, forward strand.
GCTCTGTGCTGCGTCTATAGGCTTAGCGCTCTGTGCTGCGTCTGTAGGCTTAGCGCTCTGTGCTGCGTCTATAGGCTCAGCGCTCTGTGCTGCGTCTGTAGGCTTAGCGCTGTGTGCTGCGTCTGTAGGCTTAGCGCTCTGTGCTGCGTCTATAGGCTTAGCGCTCTGTGCTGCGTCTATAGGCTTAGCGCTCTGTGCTGCGTCTATAGGCTTAGCGCTCTGTGCCGCGTCTATAGGCTTAGCGCTCTGTGCTGCGTCTATAGGCTTAGCGCTCTGTGCTGCGTCTATAGGCTTAGCGCTGTGTGCTGCGTCTATAGGCTTAGCCCTGTGTGCTGCGTCTATAGGCTTAGCGCTCTGTGCTGCGTCTATAGGCTTAGCGCTCTGTGCCGCGTCTATAGGCTTAGCGCTCTGTGCCGCGTCTATAGGCTTAGCGCTCTGTGCCGCGTCTATAGGCTTAGCGCTCTGTGCTGCGTCTATAGGCTTAGCGCTCTGTGCTGCGTCTGTAGGCTTAGCGCTCTGTGCTGCGTCTGTAGGCTTAGCGCTCTGTGCTGCGTCTGTAGGCTTAGCGCTCTGTGCTGCGTCTATAGGCTTAGCCCTGTGTGCTGCGTCTATAGGCTTAGCGCTCTGTGCTGCGTCTATAGGCTTAGCGCTCTGTGCTGCGTCTATAGGCTTAGCGCTCTGTGCTGCGTCTATAGGCTTAGCGCTCTGTGCTGCGTCTATAGGCTTAGCGCTCTGTGCTGCGTCTATAGGCTTAGCGCTCTGTGCTGCGTCTATAGGCTTAGCGCTGTGTGCTGCGTCTATAGGCTCAGCGCTGTGTGCTGCGTCTGTAGGCTCGGCGCTCTGTGCTGCGTCTATAGGCTTAGCGCTCTGTGCTGCGTCTATAGGCTTAGCTCTCTGTGCCGCGTCTGTAGGCTTAGCGCTCTGTGCCGCGTCTATAGGCTTAGCTCTCTGTGCTGCGTCTATAGGCTTAGCGCTCTGTGCTGCGTCTATAGGCTTAGCGCTCTGTGCTGCGTCTATAGGCTTAGCGCTCTGTGCTGCGTCTATAGGCTTAGCGCTCTGTGCTGCGTCTATAGGCTTAGCGCCCTGCGCTGCGTCTATAGGCTTAGCGCTCTGTGCTGCGTCTGTAGGCTTAGCGCTCTGTGCTGCGTCTATAGGCTTAGCGCTCTGTGTCGCGTCTATAGGCTTAGCGCTCTGTGCTGCGTCTATAGGCTTAGCGCTCTGTGCTGCGTCTATAGGCTCAGCGCTCTGTGCCGCGTCTGTAGGCTTAGCGCTCTGTGCTGCGTCTATAGGCTTAGCGCTCTGTGTTGAGGCTATAAGCTTAGCGCTCTGTGCTGCGTCTATAGGCTTAGCGCTCTGTGCTGCGTCTGTAGGCTTAGCGCTCTGTGCTGCGTCTGTAGGCTTAGCGCTCTGTGCTGCGTCTATAGGCTTAGCGCTCTGTGCTGCGTCTATAGGCTTGGCGCTCTGTGCTGCGTCTATAGGCTTAGCGCTCTGTGCTGCGTCTATAGGCTTAGCGCTCTGTGCTGCGTCTATAGGCTTAGCGCCCTGTGCTGCGTCTATAGGCTTAGCGCTCTGTGCTGCGTCACTAGGCTTAGCGCTCTGTGCTGCGTCTATAGGCTTAGCGCTCTGTGCTGCGTCTGTAGGCTTAGCGCTCTGTGTCGCGTCTATAGGCTTAGCGCTCTGTGCTGCGTCTGTAGGCTTAGCGCTCTGTGCTGCCTCTATAGGCTTAGCGCTCTGTGCTGCCTCTATAGGCTTAGCGCTCTGTGCTGCCTCTATAGGCTTAGCGCTGTGTGCTGCGTCTATAGGCTTAGCGCTCTGTGCTGCGTCTGTAGGCTTAGCGCTCTGTGCTGCGTCTCTAGGCTTAGCGCTCTGTGCTGCGTCTATAGGCTTAGCGCTCTGTGCTGCGTCTGTAGGCTTAGCGCTCTGTGCTGCGTCTGTAGGCTTAGCGCTCTGTGCTGCGTCTATAGGCTTAGCGCTCTGTGCTGCGTCTGTAGGCTTAGCGCTCTGTGCTGCGTCTATGGGCTTAGCGCTCTGTGCCGAGTCTGTAGGCTTAGCGCTGTGTGCTGCGTCTATAGGCTTAGCCCTGTGTGCTGCGTCTATAGGCTTAGCGGTCTGTGCTGCGTCTATAGGCTTAGCGCTCTGTGCTGCGTCTATAGGCTTAGCGCTCTGTGCTGCGTCTATAGGCTTAGCGCTCTGTGCTGCGTCTATAGGCTTAGCGCTCTGTGCTGCGTCTATAGGCTTAGCGCTCTGTGCTGCGTCTGTAGGCTTAGCGCTCTGTGCTGCGTCTGTAGGGTTAGCGCTCTGTGCCGCGTCTATAGGCTTAGCGCTCTGTGCTGCGTCTGTAGGCTTAGCGCTCTGTGCTGCGTCTGTAGGCTTAGCGCTCTGTGCTGCGTCTGTAGGCTTAGCGCTCTGTGCTGCGTCTATAGGCTTAGCGCTCTGTGCTGCGTCTGTAGGCTTAGCGCTCTGTGCTGCGTCTAAAGGCTTAGCGCTCTGTGCTGCGTCTATAGGCTTAGCGCTCTGTGTTGAGGCTATAAGCTTAGCGCTCTGTGCTGCGTCTATAGGCTTAGCTCTCTGTGCTGCGTCTGTAGGCTTAGCGCCCTGTGCTGCGTCTATAGGCTTAGCGCTCTCTGCTGTGTCTGTAGGCTTAGCGCTCTGTGCTGCGTCTATAGGCTTAACGCTCTGTGCTGCGTCTGTAGGCTTAGCGCTCTGTGCTGCGTCTGTAGGCTTAGCGCTCTGTGCTGCGTCTATAGGCTTGGCGCTCTGTGCTGCGTCTATAGGCTTAGCGCTCTGTGCTGCGTCTGTAGGCTTAGCGCTCTGTGCTGCGTCTATAGGCTTAGCGCTCTGTGTTGAGGCTATAAGCTTAGCGCTCTGTGCTGCGTCTGTAGGCTTAGCGCTCTGTGCTGCGTCTGTAGGCTTAGCGCTCTGTGCCGCGTCTATAGGCTTAGCGCTCTGTGCCGCGTCTGTAGGCTTAGCGCTCTGTGCTGCGTCTGTAGGCTTAGCGCTCTGTGCTGCGTCTATAGGCTTAGCGCTCTGTGCTGCGTCTGTAGGCTTAGCGCTCTGTGCTGCGTCTGTAGGCTTAGCGCCCTGTGTTGAGGCTATAAGCTTAGCGCTCTGTGCTGCGTCTATAGGCTTAGCGCTCTGTGCTGCGTCTATAGGCTTAGCGCTCTGTGCTGCGTCTATAGGCTTAGCGCCCTGTGTTGAGGCTATAAGCTTAGCGCTCTGTGCTGCGTCTCTAGGCTTAGCGCTCTGTGCTGTAATGTAAAGAGATCACAAAAGTCATGTAGGAACTGCAGCCTTTGTGTGTTTCTGTAGTGTCGACACGCCGGGGGCACCGTGCCTCCTTCAGCTGGTGTGGAGGACGGACAGAATATGCTTTGTGCTGCTCTGTTATGATGTGATGTGATGTGGCCATGCCCGGGCCGTGGAATGCCAGTGGCAGGCAACATCTGCTCAGCTGCCCCCACCCTGGCGGCATCAGGCAGGTCAGGCTGTGGGAGATTGCTGGTGCCGGTGGACACAGTGTGCATCGATGTGGAGTGCAGAGTGTGGGGGGTGGAGAGGGGGCTGTAGCTGTCGTTGAAGCTGTCTAGTCTTTCACTGTAACAATCAGGATCGCTTAGTGACATTCGTCAAGGGCACAGAGACGTTGTGAGGCACAGCAAGGGACAGCACGGAGGGCAGGAAAGAGGAACAACGACCCACAGGCAGGAGTGACAGTTAAAGAGGAACTCCAGTGGAAAAAAAGTAATGAAAAAAAGTGGTTCATTTTTACAATAATTATGTATAAATGATTTAGTCAGGGTTTGCTAATTGTAAAATCTTTCCTCTCCCTGATTTACATTCTGACATTTATCACATGGTGACATTTTTACTGCTGGCAGGTGATGTCCCTGGAAGGAGATGCTGCTCTCTTTTTTGGCAGTTGGAAACAGCTGTTATTTCCCACAATGCAACAAGGCTCCCACAGTGTGATGTCAGAACCCTGGTGCTGACATCACACTGTGGGAGGGGCTTCACCACAATATCAGCCATACAGCGCCCCTTGATGATCCGATTGTGAAAAGGAAAAGATTTCCTATGGGAAAGGGGGTATCAGCTACTGATTGGGATGAAGTTTAATTCTTGGTTACGGTTTCTCTTTAAGGTGGCCATACATCTACTGACTTTGCAACCCGATTGACGATCCAAATAAATCCAATTAAAATCGGTGTCGCAACAAGCATGCCCGATTGATGATTCAACCAATTTCTCTATACTTTAACGCACAGTAGTTGATCACTATAATCTGACCCTATTTTTGTTAATACACGTGAATTATCTGCTTTTAAACTGAATACTCACCTCACGAGGCTGAAAGATGTATTAATTAAAGTAGTAGCGGCCATTCTAGTGAAGAATTGTGGTCGCGATACTTCATATTTTGCGGTAGATGCAAGGGGGGCTGTAACTAGGAAGGAGGGGCCGTAACTATAAAGGAGCGGCCATAACTAGGAAGGAGCAGCCGTGACTAGGAAGGAGCGGCCGTAACTAGGAAGGAGCGGCCGTAACTAGGAAGGAGCGGCCGTAACTAGGAAGGAGCGGCCGTAACTAGGAAGGCGCAGCCGTGACTAGGAAGGAGCGGCCGTAACTAGGACGGAGCGGCCGTGACTAGGAACGAGCCGCTGTAACTAGGAAGGAGTAGCTTTAACCAGGAAGGAGCGGCCGTAACTAGGAAGGAGAGCAGTAACTAGGAAGGAGCGCAGTAACTAGGAAGAGGCGGCCGTAACTAGGAAGGTGCGCAGTAACTAGGAAGGAGCGCAGTAACTAGGAAGAGGCGGCCGTAACTAGGAAGTAGCGCCCTAACTAGGAAGGAGCGGCCGTAACTAGGAAGGGGTGGCCGTAACTAGGAAGGGGCGGCCGTAACTAGGAAGGAGCGGCGTAACTAGGAAGGGGCGGCGTAACTAGGAAGGGGCGGCCGTAACTAGGAAGAGGCGGCCGTAACTAGGAAGGGGCGGCCGTAACTAGGAAGGAGCCGCTGTAACTAGGAATGAGCGGCCGTAACTAGGAAGGAGCAGCTTTAACCAGGAAGGAGTGGCCGTAACAAGGAAGGAGCGGACATAACTAGGAAGGAGCATCCGTGACTAGGAACAAGCCGCTGTAACTAGGAAGGAGCAGCTTTAACCAGGAAGGAGCGGCCGTAACTAGGAAGGAGCGCCGTAACTAGGAAGAGGCGGCCGTAACTAGGAAGGGGCGGCCATAACTAGGAAGGGGCGGCTGTAACCAGGTAGGAGTGGGCGTAATTTAAAGTGAACCTCCGGACTAAAAATTGACTCAGCAGAACTGAAAAGGCCTGGTGTTTCTTTAACCACCTGAGCGGTCTGGACGAGCTCAGCTCGTCCAACACCGCCGGAGGTCGCCGCTCAGGCCCTGCTGGGCCGATTTTCATCAAATAAAAAGCAGCACACGCAGCCGGCACTTTGCCAGCCGCGTGTGCTGCCTGATCGCCGCCGCTCTGCGGCGATCCGCCGCGAGCAGCGGCGAAAGAGGGTCCCCCCAGCCGCCTGAGCCCAGCGTAGCCGGAACAAAAAGTTCCGGCCAGCGCTAAGGGCTGGATCGGAGGCGGCTGACGTCAGGACGTCGGCTGACGTCGATGACGTCACTCCGCTCGTCGCTATGGCGACGATATAAGCAAAACAAGGAAGGCCGCTCATTGCGGCCTTCCTTGTTTATTCTGGGCGCCGGAGGCGATCGGAAGATCGCCTCCGGAGCGCCCTCTAGTGGGCTTTCATGCAGCCAACTTTCAGTTGGCTGCATGAAATAGTTTTTTTTTTATTAAAAAAAACCCCTCCCGCAGCCACCCTGGCGATTTAATCAGAACGCCAGGGTGGTTAACAGTTTCACAGCATCAGAACTTTGTTTCTCTTATCCAAGCCTCATTTTTAGCTGCACAGAAGAAAACTGCCGGGCTTTTTTCCCCTGATGCTGTGCAAAGCATGATGGGATTTCTGATGTTGTTGCTCTCGTTCTGCTGTTTTGGTGCAAAAAATTTTTTTTAACATTTTGAATTTGACATTTGAAGCCTAGTGTGTGCAGCTGGGAGGTGTTATCAGGACACAGGACAGTTGGAACTGTGTCTCCTGCTCCTTGTCACCTCCTTTCAACCAAAAAGATGCCCCCATGACAAAGATGGCAGCCCCCATGAATCACAAACATTTGCCTGTTCTTTTAAAACAGGGTGGGTAAAAAATTATATTACCTTCACAGTCTCCTACTCAGATCAGATCTCTTCTCCTCATGCTTTGTCTGTCGGGGTTCCTCAAGGCTCTGTCCTTGGTCCCCTCCTCTTTTCCATCTACATGCACGGTCTTGGTGACTTAATCAACTCATTCGGGTTTCAATACCACCTGTATGCAGACGATACGCAACTGTACCTCTCTGCCCCAGACCTTCACTCCCTCCTCAAACGTGTTCCTGACTGCTTGTCTGCTATATCCTCCTTCATGTCCTCTCGCTTCCTAAAACTTAATATGAGTAAAACGGTACTAATAATTTTTACACCGTCTCTGGCCACCTCCCTGCCTGAAGTAACTATAAATGTTAATAACACTCCCATCACTTCAGTTCCCAAAGCTCGGTGCTTGGGGGTAATATTCGACTCTTCTCTCTCTTTTATTCCTCATCTTAAAGAGAGTCTGAAGCGAGAATAAATCTCGGGTTAGACCTCAGAGTTAGCAGGGGCATGTGTGCCCCTGCTAAACCGCCGCTATCCCGCGGCTTAACGGGGGTCCCTGATCCCCCAAATCCCCACCGTAATGCGGGGGAGCGCTTCCTGGTTGGGGCAGGGCTAACCGCCGCAGCCCTGCCCCACGCGCGTCTGTCAGCGCGTATCTCCGCCTCTCCCCCGCCCCTCTCAGTCTTCCTTCACTGAGAGGAGCGGGGGAGAGGCGGCGATGCGCCGCTGATAGACGCGCTGGGAGGCAGGGCTGCAGCTGTTAGCCCTGCCTCCAGGAGCGACCAAGTCTGCGACCAAGTGTCGCAATGGGGGGTTTGGGGGTCAAGGGACCCCCGTTTAGCGGCGCTATTGCGGCGGTTTAGCAGGGGCACACGTGCCCCTGCTAACTATGAGCTCTGAAGCGAGATTTATTCTCGCTTCAGAGTCTCTTTAACTCCACAACCAAAATGTTAATACATGCTCTCATAATTTCTCGTCTGGACTACTGCAATGTACTACTTTGTGGACTACCTTCTAACAAACTGGCCCCGCTCCAGTCGGTACTGAACTCAGCTGCTCGTCTCATTCATCTTTCTTCTCGATCTTCCTCTGCTGACCCTCTCTGTCAAGCTCTTCACTGGCTGCCAATTACCCAGAGGATCCAGTTCAAACTCCTAACCCTAACCTACAAAGCTCTCCACAATCTCTCTTCCCGGTACATATCCTCACTAATCTCCAGATACAAACCCAATCGCAATCTCAGATCTGCACACGATCTTCTGTTGTCCTCCTCTGGAATCACCTCCTCACATTCACGCTTACAAGATTTTGCACGCGCTTCACCCATTCTCTGGAATCCCCTCCCACAACACATCCGTCACTCACCAACCTTTGTTACTTTTAAACGCTCTCTAAAAACTCATTTGTTCCGACAAGCATATGCGCTACCCTAGGCCTTTGTCCTAAGACCAAATTGCACTCCTACTAGGTATCCTAAAACACACTGCCTTTCTATATTTTATCGTATACTACCCCTCCTCTTGTTCCCCCCCCCCCCCCCCCCATTCCCTTTAGATTGTAAGCTCGCAAGGGCAGGGCTCTCTCCCCCTTTTGTGTCTTGGAAATCATTATACATTTTATTCATCATTTTACTTTTATCACTGTCATTACCAGTTCTGTATTTTGTATTTTGTATGCTGTATCATTTTTTTGTATTTTGTCACTAATTCTGTATCTTGTATATTAGTGCACACCATTGTCTGTATTATGTACCCCATGTTTGTTTCTTACTTTGTACAGCGCCACGGAATATGTTGGCGCTTTATAAATCAATAATAATAATAATTACCTATCTATTCTAATTAACATAACTAATGTAACTTAATGACAGTATGTTTGTTTAGGCTGAAGTTCCCCTTTAAGAGTGCATGCTACGCAGCACTACTCACCAGCGCGGCGCGGGTTAAACACACTACTGTGTATTTAACTTGCGCAAGTGATTTTTAACTCGTAGCTTGATGAATCAAGCTAAAAGTAAGCAATCCTTGTCTTTCAGTGATATGAAGGGTGGGAGGCAAAGTGATAGCGGATAACTTTTAGGGCCAGTTAAAGGAACACTATTAAACCAGGGGCTTGATTCAGTAAGACAAATGGCATACCTTACCAGAGTTAGCACACCTTATCAGAGTAACACACCTTATTAGAGTTCACGCGCACTATCAGAGTAGCATAGCGAGCGCTACAACCTTATAGCTGCTAATTGACAATGACGAGAGCTCCTCTCATCCTGCCCTGAGCCCTTGCTGGTCCAATCACTTTAAAGGACATTATCCCCGCACTTTGATTGGCCCAATAGGCTGCCTGTCAAGTGACCGGCAGACAAGCAACATTCCAGGATCGTTTTTCCCTGTCCCCCTTCAGGGAGGAAAATGTGCGGTAATAGAAATCTCCGCCCTGGCAGGGATAATGTATATAAGAACATCATATACAGAAAACATGCAATGTAAATGAGCAACCACATCATTACTGTAGAGGTAGTTAGGTCCAAAAACAAACAAGGCACTGGCAATCTTTTAAGATACAGGAGGGGATAGCAGAACAGGAGATTAGTACATGAAATATCTCTAGAGTCAGTTATACTCGGCGTAATATCAAGATCGGAAGAAGCTGATAAAGAGAATCTTAATTTTTTTTTAAAAGATTATTATTTTACTATTTAAAATTGTCATACACAAAGATACAGAGAGGTTCTGCCATACACTAATCAATGATATTACAATATGTATATGACATCATATATAATTGTTAACAACTTACCTGGAGGCTCTTGTGAAATTGCCGGTTCAGCCAGGAATCGAGCCGCGATCTTCATTTCTGGGTGTCGGCAGCCGTTCTCCGCAGAGGATGCGCTCGCTGGGAATCGGCGTGTGCATGATGGTGGGCGGGTGTCTCTCTCCTGTCGGCCGCAGTACTGCCTCAGGCGGCGACAAAGGTAGTGTCAGCTGACATATAGCGAGGATGTTTGTTTGTGTCAGCTGACAATTCAGTCAGCTGACATGTGACCAGTATGTTTGTTTGTGTCAGCTGACCTTCCTACCAGCTGACACTTTGGCAGGATCGCTGTGAGTATGTGATTGGCTCCTGTGTGCATGTGGCTAGCCACTGATTGGATGCCTGGAATCTTTAAAGGTAACCTGAAGCGAGTAAAAGTATTTAAAACAAACACATGAAGTAGCTGCAAATGAATATTACACACTAACCTCACCGTCAGTTCCTCTCAGAAGCTCACCATTTTCTTCTTATGATCCCTTCCAGTTCTGACAAGATTTTGTCAGAACTGAAATATACTAGTTGCTGTCAGTTATATATCAGCAGCTGTCAGTTACAACTGAATGTGCAAGGTAATGTCCATGTTTCCCTATGGCTCAAGTGGGCGATATAACAGTGTAACATTGAGCTGACCAGGAAGCTGTTAAGGGGTAATAGCCATTTTTAAAATGGAGGACGGAGAATTCCATTGATCACAGTGGACAAATGGGACACAGGAGAGGAGAAGGAGATTGAGAAGTAGACTACATGGGGGATAAGTATGACCTGTGTATGGTTATTTTGACTTTTTATTTTCAGTTCAGGTTCTCTTTAAGCTTATTGAGTGCACTTTGTAATTGCCCATGATAGCGTTAGCTTACTAGCTGCTTGGTGCTCTCTGTACATTGTTGGATACTTGGATTTTGACCTCTGCTTGTTCCTGACCATTCCTTGTTACACAGTAATTAGTCATGAAACAACATATGGATGGTAAGGATTGACATAGTGAGTGGAATAGAAAAGAGGGTGTGGTCAAGGTGTACTTCAAGGGGCGTGGCTTATTGTTAACGGACCTAGTAAAACTGGTGTAATAGGGAAATCACTGAACAAAAGGATGAGGGCTGTGTAGAATGTATGCAATAATGGAAATCTTGTCTCTATCCTTCTGTGGAAAAGTTTAGCCTAAGATCAGCAAGACAAGACAAATAACATTTATATCGCGCTTTTCTCCTGGCGGACTCAAAGCGCCAGAGCAGCAGCCACTAGGGCACACTCTATAGGCAGTAGCAGTGTTAGGGAGACTTGCCTAAGGTCTCCTACTGAATAGGTGCTGGCTTACTGAACAGGCAGAGCCGAGATTTGAACTCAGGTCTCCTGTGTCAGAGGCAGAGCCCTTAACCATTACACCATCCAGCCACCAATGACATGTGTTTGGTGTAGTGAACACAAGTCTGTTCCTCTGATCCAGAAAACAATCCTATGAAATTATTGGATTGTCTGAGATATTGGAAGATAATTCTTCTGCAGACCAATCAATAACTACTCATATTTGAAGTTTGTTAAAATATATACATGCAACAGCTTTCATGCTTAGATGATTGTGTGTATGCTAAATGCCCACAAGATGGCACTGTGTCTTCCGAATACCAGGTAGAAGGGAAAACCAAAGGCAGAGGTCAGTGGGTGGGAAAAAAGAGTGATCTTAAAGGAAAACTTAAGTCAGGAAAAAAAAATGACATTTACTCACCTGGGGCATCCCTCAGCCCCCTGAAGCTGGATGGTGCCCTCGCAGCCCCGCTCCGATCAACCTGTCCCCGCCGGCGGCTACTTCCAGGTTCGGCGACAGCCGCCGACAGGCTGGGAACGCGGCTGATTTTCTGCGTTCCCAGCCGCTATATCACCCCTCTATGCTGCTATAGTATATACGCTATAGCAGCATAGAGGGTGATATAGCGGCTGGGAACGCGGAAAATCAGCCGCGTTCCCAGCCTGTCGGCGGCTGTCGCCGAACCTGGAAGTAGCCGCCGGCGGGGACAGGATGATCGGACCGGGGCTGCGAGGGCACCATCCAGCTTCAGGGGGCTGAGGGATGCCCCAGGTGAGTAAATGTCATTTTTTTTTTCCTGACTTAAGTTTTCCTTTAACACAAGTATTTTCTTACAAGTTTTCTGTAGGTTCAATTTGATTTTATAATTACTGCTGATAAAGTGATTTTACACTGAAGAGTTTTTTGACTGAGGGGGGGACTGGCTGAGAGCTGCTGACCAACCTATGGCCACTGGACCAAGATAACTGCCCAACTGCCCTAGAAGTTCCTCTGCATCCTGTTACCCTGCATAGGTCCTGTTAGTGACTTTATTCCTCAAGAGGCTATGGTGAAGGCTTATTCAGGTTGAAGTGACAATTTGAGGTGTCCCGCAGTTATAATGCAAATCATTCCTCTGTTGTCCCTGATAGCTAAACACATCTCCATAACCGCTGAAATGTGTCCTACTCCATAGAGCCACAATAATCCATGCCATGCACTGAGGAGGATCAACCAATCGGAAACAGTCTGTATGCGGGTTGGGATTAGTGCAGCTCTGTAATATTAATAAGCTGATACATCATTGCATGCCAGCGGATCTGGAGGTGTGGCCAGGGTCAGGCCGAGGCATAGGCTGAAGAGGCTCCAGTCTCAGGGCGCAGTGTAGGAGGGGACGCAGAATTCATTCAGCTGTCATTCCTTATTGTGTTTGAAGCAGAAAGAAATAAGAAAAGGGGATACATAGCAGTGACTGCATGCCAGATAACTAGATATTAAGGTGTTGGGGAGGTTGTGGGCCCTGTGGCGCCTCTTAGTCTAATAGCAATCAGTGTGTGACGGCTGGGGTGGGAGGGATGGAGGGAGGGGCCTCTTAGTGTAATAGCAATCAGTGTGTGACGGCTGAGGTGGGAGGGATGGAGGGGCCTCTTAGTGTAATAGCAATCAGTGTGTGACGGCTGGGGTGGGAAGGATGGAGGAGGGGCCTCTTAGTGTAATAGCAATCAGTGTGTGACAGCTGGGGTGGGAGGGATGGAGGAGGAGCCTCTTAGTGTAATAGCAATCAGTGTGTGACGGGTGGGAGGGATGGGGAGGGGCCTCTTAGTGTAACAGCAATCAGTGTGTGACAGCTGGGGTGGGAGGGATGGAGGAGGGGCCTCTTAGTGTAATAGCAATCAGTGTGACGGCTGGGGTGGGAGGGATGGAGGAGGGGCCTCTTAGTGTAATAGTAATCAGTGTGTGACAGCTGGGGTGGGAGGGATGGAGGGGCCTCTTAGTGTAATAGCAATCAGTGTGACGGCTGGGGTGGGAGGGATGGGGGAGGGGCCTCTTAGTGTAATAGCAATCAGTGTGTGACGGCTGGGGTGGGAGGGATGGGGAGCCTGGGCCTCTTAGTGTAATAGCAATCAGTGTGTGACGGCTGGGGTGGGAGGGATGGGGGAGGGGCCTCTTAGTGTAATAGCAATCAGTGTGACGGCTGGGGTGGGAGGGATGGGGGAGGGGCCTCTTAGTGTAATAGCAATCAGTGTGTGACGCTGGGGTGGGAGGGATGGAGGGGCCTCTTAGTGTAATAGCAATCAGTGTGTGACGGCTGGGGTGGGAGGGATGGGGGAGGGGCCTCTTAGTGTAATAGCAATCAGTGTGTGACAGCTGGGGTGGGAGGGATGGAGGAGGAGCCTCTTAGTGTAATAGCAATCAGTGTGTGACGGCTGGGGTGGGAGGGATGGAGGAGGAGCCTCTTAGTGTAATAGCAATCAGTGTGTGACGGCTGGGGTGGGAGGGGTGGAGGGGAGCACTTTGGTGTCTCAGCCTTGGGTGCTGGAGGACCTTGTCCCGGCTCTGGGTGTGGCTAGCTTGCAGGGACAACAAAGAAATGATTTGCATATTCAGCAAATGCCTTCTGTTATAAGAAAGCAAACTTCTGTTTTCTATAGCATTTTTAGTAACGGCTTTTTGGTCTCTCTCAGCCACTGACAGAACTACTGCACCTGCGCAGTACACTGCGGACAACGTGGATTTGATTGACAGTGGCGTTCATGCAGGAGCAGCAGAAGAGGTTGGCCTCTGCACTGGCGGGGTCCCCAGGCCGTCGGCTGTGCTGAAACGCCCAACAACCAAGCAGTTCAGCCTCCTGTCTGAAAGAGGCCTCAGCCAGGGTTGTGAAGGGGAGGCGGCTTTGGGTGAGGATCCACTCCTCTCTAGGCTATCACTTCTGATGGCGTTCACCCTTACAGACACTCTTTGCCGATAAGCGGTTAACGAAGATAGCGATTGGGCACGATTTTCCAGCATGCCTAATTGTGTACATCCTGTCAGCGGACACCAGTGTCCTCCTGCATGTGATCTTGGATGATCGTTTTGGGTGACCTGTTGCAAGTGTGGGAGAGAATTAAAGGGGCACTACAGCGAAAAACTGTAACATTTTAATTATTTACAAACCTATACAAATAAGATGTAGCGTTTCTTCCAGAGTAAAATGAGCCATAAATTACTTTTCTCCTATGTTGCTGTCACTTACAGTAGGTAGTAGAAATCTGACAGAAGCGACAGGTTTTGGACTAGTCCATCTCTTCATGGGGGATTCTCAGGGATTTATTTATTTTCAAAAGCACTTAGTGAATGGCAGTTGCTCTGTCCAACTGCCAAAAAACTGTGCAGCGAGCAGGGAAGCTGGCCAGCATCATTGTGTAAATCCTTTTTAGGGAATATCTGTATAAAGAATAAAGGCCATGCTGAGAATCCCCCATGAAGAGATGGACTAGTCCAAAACCTGTCACTTCTGTCAGATTTCTACTCCCTACTGTAAGTGACAGCAACACAGGAGAAAAGTAATGTATGGCTCATTTTACTCTGGGAGAAATGTACTTCTTATTTTTTTTCAGTTTGCACATATTTTAAATTTTACAGGAGGAACTGCAGTGAAAATAACATAATTAATAACATTGATTATTTTTTTTTTTACAATATTTATTCTTAGATTATTTAGTCGGTGTTTGCCGATTGTAATATCTTTCCTATCCCTGATTTACATTATGACATTTATCACAGGTGGCGACATCTTTAGTCCTGTCAGGTGCAGTTCTGTGGAATGTTTGTTTACTGAGAGTCCCGAAGCCAGTAGAAAAGATCTCTGGTCTCCCAGAATGCTCTAGGAGGAGAATTCCATATAGCTAAACAGCCTAGGCTACCTGATCCGGGGAGCTGAGCGGATCAGGTAGCTGCCAAAACCGCCGCTCCCGTGGGCCGCACTGGCCCACTTTCACTTTCATGACCTCTGGAGAGACTGAGTGGCTCTCATTCAGAGCCTGCAGGAAAACTGAGGAGCGGTAGGGGGCGTGGCCATGGAGAGAGAGCATCCTGCATGTGTCCACCTCTCCCCCCCTCCCTCATGAACCACCTCAGATTCTCTTTAAAGGGGAACTGAAGAAAGAGGTATATGGAGGCTGCCATGTTTATTTCCTTTTAAGCAATACCAGTTGCCTGGCAGCCCTGCTGATCCTCTGCCTCTGATACTTTCAGCCACAGCCCCTGAACAAGCATGCAGCAGATCAGGTGCTTCTGACATTGCTGTCAGATCTGACAAGACTAGCTGTATGCTTGTTTCTGGTGTTATTCAGATACTACTGCAGAGAAATAGACCAGCAGGGCTGCCAGGCAACTGGTATTGATTAAAAGGAAATAAATATGGCAGCCTCCGTATACCTCTCACTACAGTTCCCCCTTTAAGTGAGCTCTTAGCAATTTAGCAACCCCTGTAGTATGCGATTCGAGATCTGCTCACTACGGCTAGTACACACCATGCAATTTTCACTTCAGATCCTATCTGAGCAAGTGATCAGATCGATATTCACATCTGACATCGATCGGATATAGACGAAAGCTAGCATACACATGTATTTTTCCAAATTTCAATCACATTGATTGAAAGGACATCCACACGAAATGATAGCCAGCATTTTGCGCGATATTTTCCAGCATGTCCGATTTTCCGATCAAAAAAGGTCTGGAATCGGTCGCTGGCAATCAGTAGGCTCTGTGGTTTGTTTTTTTGCCCGATCTGATCTTCTTCTAGATTGGAAACAGAATCTGAAGTAAGAAATTGCATGATGTGTACCCACCATTAGCGATTTAGCAACCCC